>NC_064808.1:41988053-41996766 GCF_023721935.1 Panthera uncia | reverse complement strand
TTTTTTTTTTTTCCCTTCCCCTCCCCCATGGGTTTCTGTTAAGTTTCTCAGGATCCACATAAGAGTGAAAACATACGGTATCTGTCTTTCTCTGTATAGTCCCTGATTTTTCTCCACCGCAATAACTCACCTCTCTCTACCTCACTGACTTGCTTGCCAGACTGGTTATATAATCCCTTTCATCCATTGTCCCATTCCCTATTACATATTCATATTTGTTTTATACACTTTGACACTTAGTTTTTAATCAAAGACTCTTGTTTGAAATAGCAAAGGAGGTTGAGTGGTGTCTGGGATATGTTAGCTTGGGAGGAGAATGATATTATCCTCCTGGAGGCATGTTTTACTTTCTGTAGCTTTCTATTGAGCTGTCAGCTCTACCAGCACTCCTTAAAACAAATACCTCATGTTACAAAGCGAGCCTTTAACCTCTTACCTTGTTCTGTGCTGGACCTTGCCCTGATCTGGTTTACATCCCGTATTCAGATTTTGCTTCTGACCGGTGGATTCATTTATTCCACCTAATGCTTTGCCCTGTCCCTTGCCCCACACTTCTCTTTGCTTCCTTAGGTATGACCCTTGCTTCCTTCTCTATGATTGAATTTTCCCTCTGGCTATATCCTGGGCAAACAGATCTGTCCTGCCTGGTCCCATGAACAGGATTCCAGCTGCTCTTTGGTTCCCACTTGTCTTTTTTTTTTTTTTTTTTTTTTTTTCCTGCAGACTGTAGGTGTCTGAGTGGATAGAAAGGCAAAGGAGGAAATTTGGGGGTCTTTAGGTCATGCTCCCTCCCCTTTGGCTGAGTTACCACTGCATTTGTGTGATTCTGTTTAACTGTTACAACCCAGTGACCAACTCTTCTGCCTTTCCCTAAAACCTAAACATGCAGAAAGGAACTGGAAAATAGCAGCCCAGCACCAGTATATATTACGTACTAGCCAGTGTCCCTTAGATATTTGTGTAAAAGTCACCAGTGATACTTTTCCAATAATCAAAAGGAGAACATTGCTCATAAACCTGATGTGATGTTTACTGTGTATTTTGGGCTCTTCAACTGCATTGGTCTCATGCTCCTTCACCCTCACCTCAGGGAGAATCTCAGCATTCATCAGTTCCCTCTGTGTCCAGATCGCAGGTCCATCAGCCCTGCTGCCCAGGTGACGACCAGGCCAGACCATCCTCATCACCACTTGTACGTTCTCCCACGAGGAAAGCTTGGCCTTGGGCCCAGACCCATCCCATTCCATGTAAAAGCTAATTACATAGAAGTGCTTCCACCCGCAATTTCTTTAAAAATTTTTTTTTAATGTTTTTTTATTTTTATTTTTTTGAGACAGAGAGAGACAGAGCATGAATGGGGGAGGGTCAGAGAGAGAGGGAGACACAGAATCGGAAGCAGGCTCCAGGCTCTGAGCCATCAGCCCAGAGCCTGACGCGGGGCTCGAACTCATGAACCGTAAGATCGTGACCTGAGCCGAAGTCGGACGCTCAACCGACTGAACCACCCAGGCGCCCCCCACCCGCAATTTCTTTAGGGATGTGAAAATGCTTTGATTAGATTGTTCTCCTGGAATCATTAAGTTTATGTCTGGGGATGGGAAGTGGGTGGTTTGAGAATGGAGACTTTCCAGAAACGGGACCGGTGTTTCAGGAAGCTGGCCTCAGGCTGGGACACTCCTGGGCCCATCGTAGGAGCTAAGCTAAGCAGCCCCCATCAACCTGATCCTCTCACCAGCTTCTCTCCTCACTGCCATTCCCAAAGGCTGCCCAGAGGGGCCCAGGGCAAAGAGTAGGGAGACCGGGATGGGAGTCCTGGCCCAGGCATTAACGTGCTTCATGGCCTTGGTGATCTCTTTCCCTCCCCAGGTCTCTGTCTCCCCATAATTCAGCCTACTGTATTAACTGCCATATGTTGGGCCTCAGCTGGGTGCTGGGGACCAGAGAAGATTGAATACGGGAGCTGCCTAAAGCAGCTCAAATCTAGTGTAGAGTGGACATATAAGCCTATGAGGACAACCTGACACAATAAGTGCTCTAGTTGTGGTCAGACCAGAGTGGTGTGGCAGCTTGGAGGACAGAGACACTCTGTCTGGGGGAGGCAAGTGCGTGTTCACAGAGGAGGTGACTTCTCACCTGGGTCTGAGAAGGAAGTGGGGAGGGAAGACATGGAAGATGACCACTCGTGCTTTAGGTGAACGGGTTTGAGGGGCCTGTGGAATATTTAGTCAAATTAGCCTTGGAGTTAAACATCAAGGGATCCAGTAGCAGGTTGGAAATGTAGGTGTGGATATCAGGAAAGAAGGTCAGGGCTGGAAAGCCAGGTTTAGGGGTCATCGTAGTGAGTCAGTCACTGAGGCTACTTGCCTTGAGTACTATTGACTGAGATGGCACAAAGGGGGCTGAAAGGGAAACCGGGGGTAAGCTACCTTAGGTGGATGCAAAGGAGGAGAGACTAAATAAGTGGTATTTAGCTGGGAGGAGATGAGCCCCCCAAATGGAGTATCATGGAGTCCCAGGCAGGAGAGAGTTCCCAGCAGGGAGAGGTGTTATAAAGGCCAAATCATAGAGAGACTGGGAGGCTGGTCTCTGTACCAGACAAGTCCCCAAATCCTTTTTAAGCATGTAATCTCTCTCCCTCTCTCCTTTAACTTCTCTATGTGTCTTTGTTTTTCCATCTCTTGTTTCTTCCTGATTCGTCTTTGTACCAGTGCCTAGTTCAGCCCATCATAAGGTAGGTGCACAGTTAATGTCTGATGAGCTTTAAAGAGATGCAGAATTGTGCTACTTTTCTCTCTGTTCTCTTTCAAGGGATTATAGTTATTCCTCTTATTGGTGCTGGTCAGGTATTGAAATAGGAGTCACTTCTCTTTAAAAATCCTAGTTCTGGGCTGCATGAGCTGAGGTGTCTAAATGAGTGGGGAAACCCGTGGGCCCCAACCCAAAGGGCTGAGGTACCCAGTGGTGTCTCAGTTTCAGAGGAGCCTACAGAAAGGTGAGTAGGACTCAGGACCCCAGATCTAGAGATGGCTACAACCATCAGATGGGGATGGGGTGGGATGATGGTACCCCCATGTGGCAGGCGTGGTACATGCATTATCTCCATTAACTTCCAATATCCTCTGAGAGTGGTATTTTTACTCCCACTTATAGAGAAAGGCTCAGAGAAAGTACAAAAGTTGTGCAGCTAGTAATGTGCAGAAGCGGGATTTAGACCCAGGGAGGTGTAATTCCAGAGCGTGTGCATGTTCAGATGCTACAGGAATTGGTTCAGGTGCTGGGAAGCCTGAAGCCCAGTGGAGTCGTCCCCTTAAGGGCCTCCCACTGTGATGAACTGATTGGGTTGGGGCTGCTGAGATAATGATGCACACGGAAATCAACTTGGGCTAGTGGCATCTTGCTGACAACAGACTAAGTGGCAGGTCATTAGCATCGGAGCCAAAAGCCCAGGAAGTTGACCTATGTGACAATCGACCAAATAGAAAAATGAGCAAAACACATAAACAGGCGATTAAGAGAGAAAATCCAAATGGCAAAACCCAAAATCAAACCAAACCTAATCAAAGTAAAATGAAAACATGAAAAGAATCTTAGCTTCATTATAGAAAGTGAAAACATGCATATTAAAATAAAAATTCTATATACCCACCAAACTGGCAGAAACTTAGAATCTGACAGTACCAAATGTTGACAAGAATATGGACTTAAAAGTGAGTTTATACATTGCTGGTAGGACTATAAATTGCTATAGCTGTTCTGCAAAACAACTTAGCAACACCCGTGAAATTAAAGGTATGCAAATCCTATGAGTTAATAATTCCACTCTTCAGGTAAGACCCCTGGAGAATCTGGTATGGATGCACCAGAAGACACATGGAAGAATAATATTTATAGAGGAACTGTATGTTACAGCAAAAACTGGGAAATGACTCAAACTACCATCAACAGGAAAATACATAAATGAATTATGATAAATTTATATAATGAAATACCACACGGCAGTGAAAATAAATGGACCTTAGCCACATGCACCAACAGGGAAGAGTTTCCCAAACATAATGCTGACTGTGGAAAAACCAAATTGCTATATGCACTGTGATACCATTTGTGTCAAGTTCAAAGCCTTGTAAAACTAAATGTACACATGCAATAAATCAGGGAATAATTAAGCACAAAATTCAGGATAGGGGCCCATCCAACACTGAAAGGCAGAGGTATGAGATCAATAACTGAATACAGGGGGCTTTCTGGTGCTAGTTCATTCCTAATATTAGAATTTCTGGATGGGACACGTGGGTGGCTCAGTCGGTTAAGCGTCTGACTTCAGTTCAGGTCATGATCTCGCTGTCTGTGAGTTCGAGCCTCGCTCGGGCTCTGTGCTGACAGCTCAGAGCCTGGAGCCCGCTTCCGATTCTGTGTCTCCCTCTCTCTCTGCCTCTCCCCAACTCATGCTGTCTCTCTCAAAAATAAATAAAACCTTTTAAAAATTTAAAAAAAAGAATTCTGGATATTAGGCATATACATATGTAAGTGTTCATTTCATTATTTTTTATACCTCATACATTTTTAATACACACACACGACACACAGATGTATTCTCTTTTGAAGGGACAACATATTTCCTAATTAACAAGATATCAAAAGAGATCTGAAACATATAAAATAAATTAGAAGGAAAGCAGAACAGTGGACAGTTACATAGATAGGACGACATAGATACTCTTCTCTGGGAACCGAAGGGCAGAAGAGGAATCAGGCTAGGTCGGGGTTACTTTCCTGGGGTCAGGAATCTGTGGAGTCCATGTTCCCAAGTTGACTGTTTCTCTGGAGCTGCTCATTCTGGTAGTGGTCTTTGCTCGCAGTATCTCCTCCATCTGCAATGCCATTACTCTTCTTTACTCATCTAAAGTGTGTCTTCTTCAGTCAAGTTTTACTCACTTGCATTTATTCCCCACTTAACCCAAAGCCTACTATGTGTGAGGCCCGGAGCATCCATGAGTGCACACACTGTGGTACCCAGGCTTACAGAGCGTCCAGGGGAACAGGAGAGATGGAAAGACAAGGGAGAATCACATCACAGTGGTGCTGCTCCAAATTGTTGGTGCATAAAGTCATCTGTGTGTTTTATTAAAAAGCAGATTCCGGCCTCCCTAGAGTCAGTCTTACTGAATAGGTCTGGGGGAGGGGGCAGGAATGTGCATTGAAGAAACCCTTAGTGAATTTAGTGCAGCTAATTCTCCCACTTGGAGAAACAGTGTGATAAATGCTATGGTGCCAGCAGATGTATTTGGGCATGAGCTCCAAGGGCTACCTCCCTCAGCTGGAGTGTGGACATTAAGTCAGGGTGGCTTCCAGCGGCCTCCGCATAGGGTGTCCTCATTGGAAATCACATTATAAAATGGTTATTTGTGGATGAGTCACCTGCCCCACTACATGGAACACCCTGCCCTGGCTCACTTCTGCTTGGCACACAGTATGTGCTCAGGAAGATTGTACCCAGCGGGTTTGGGTTGGGTCTGGGTTGGGAAGCAGGTCTGGTGTCTAGGCCTTGATGGCACAAGCCCTTGGAGACTATTAAGTCCTTGGCCTCTCTAGTGTGTTCTGATTGGCCCATCTCCCCGTGTGTTGGGGACTAGGTTTGGGTCCAGTTTGGGTTTGACCAGCATTCTCAACGGGGTTGGGGAATGCAACTCCATTTGTATCCAAGGTCAGACTGAGGAGACCAGATCATTGTAGCTATAACCTCGGATGGTGCCGGAAGGGGAAAAGGGATAAAGGCCAGACAGGTCTAAGTGGTTTCTTACGTTGTTAGTAGGGCTGCTTCCTGTTTCTAGGCCCAGTGCAGCCCCTTTTCCTTTCCTGGGCTTAACTGAGGCCCCACTCTTAAGGCCTATTAGATACCTGGCATGACTCCAGTCCTGCCAGTGGCCACCTGGCTGCTGTTTGTTCTTTTTTATTAGGCACACACAGGTAAGTTTTATTGCGGACAGCTCCCCCAGCTCCTGTTCCCACATTTGTCTCTTTTGAGTCTGAGATTGCCAAAGGCTTTTATAGCTAATGGACCTTACAGCTCCCAAGAGCCATTTAAGGGAGGCCCAGAACTCAGTGGTGGTAATTAGTCAAAAGAAACACTGACCTCTGGAGACCCACTTAAGTTGAGTGGCAGTAAGTGAGGGTGTAGGGACAGGAGGCCCAGACCTATGGCAGGCATGGGGAGCATCAGCACAGGTTTCTCCCTCTTTCACCTCTCCCTGGTTCTTCCCTGGTCTCATCCCTACCCCCGACTCCTAACAGGGGAAGGACGTCTTGGTGCTTGGTGACAGGGTCCTCAGGCAGGCTGGTGTCCTGGAGCATCTAAGGGGCTGCAGGAGCCCTGCTGAGCTAACCTTGATAAGTTACTACCCACCCACTCACCCAGCCTTTCTCCAGAAAGCCTCATCTACTGACCTTTGATGATGTCAGTAGGTGGAGGTCTGAGTTCCACTCCTCAGGAGGCAGTATGATGTCCTGATAAAAACCATGAGTTTTGAGGCTAGACAATCGGGGTTCAGATTCTCACCCAACTACTTTGAAAGTCTGTGATCTGGGGCAAGTCACTGAACCTTTCTGTGCCTCAGTTTCTTCCTCTCTACAATGGGGATACTAATAATACTGGCCTCAGAGAGTTATTACAAGGACTAAATGGTGCATGCACTGCACTTGGAGGGCTGGCTGGCACGTAGTGAGCACTTGATAAGCAGAAGCTGTTGTTGTGCCAAGATGAAGTCTGATCGGGGCAGAACTGTAAAGCTGAAGTCTTTATCCGGCATCCCTATCCCATCATGCCAGGTTTGTTCCTCTCTGGTTGGGAAGAGAGAGCAAGCCTCCAGGGAAGCAGCCCTCTTTTGGGGGTGGGAGGGGAGGGTGGTGGAGGACACGATGGGGAGGGAAGGACGTTGATCTCAGCCTAGTGCTGACCCAAGGAAGGGGGGAGGGAGCCAACATTTGACAAGCATCTTTCCTGGATCCGCATTGCCTGTTTCATCGCCTTAACCCCCAACACCCTGTTGGTGGATGGAGAATACAGAGTCTCAGAGAGGTTAAGCAAGTAACGCCAAGTCACACAGTGCAAGTAAGAGGGGGCTGGGGTTGGAGCTCGGGGATGTGGGAATTCTAAGTGACTGGTCTTTCTACTGTATTTTGCTGTGGTGGATGGTCAGGGCCTAGCCCTTGGGCACTTGGCTTGATGTCTGCTCTCTAAGAAGCCCATGGGAGGTCACTGATCTCTGCTGGAGCCAAAGGATAGGCCTTCAGATGCCGGACTTGGGGTCATTCTGGGGGCCTTGCCGCCGGGTTGTCCCTGGCTCCACACAAAGTCCTGGCTTGCTCTGGGAATCCAGCGCTGGACCCTGAAAGGGGTTTGTGTCTGTCTCATTACTGTCATGAGCAGTGGCACTCTCCCAGGAGACATGGGAACGTGTCCTCTCTTCCCCTGCAGGTGGACGGCGTTCTTTGCCTGGCCGACATCCTGACCGATGACAGCCACTCAGAGGCCACACGGGCTGAGGCTGCGGCTGTGGTTGCCCAGGTCACCTCCCCACACCTGCCCTTTACTCAGCACCTCGGCAGCTTTCTGGAGAGCATGGAAGAAATCGTGACAGCTCTTGTCAGTGAGTCACCCTGGGCGGGAGGGGCCTGCTGTGTGAGTGGGACTTGTCACAGTTGTCTTCAGGAGAGGCCAACGAGGCCTTCCTGCCCCCCAACACCCACACTCGCTGCACCCCACGTAGCTCCTGAATTGATGTCACGCTAGCTGAAATCCCACTGTTAATGTGTCAGCATCAGGATTTAAAGAGCTCTGTTGTCACGTCCCCTGTTAAAATGCATGCCGCCCTCTGAGAAGCTCCCTGATCTGAGGTCACATTGGGATGAACTGGTCTTTCAGATCAGAGACCAGGACAAGCCCCATGGAGAAGTGTAGGACCTTGAATTTTGGGGTTCAGATCCTTGGCCAGAGAGACTCTGATGGGCTTTGTTACTAAAGTTAAAGTCTCAGACTATTGCACCCAATGAATGTGGCAGCAGTGATGAGGCAAAAAGCTTCTCAGAAGGCACTGGCACACCCCAGCCCACCACCTGCAGCCCCCCACCCCGATCCCACGTCGTGAGGCCTTGAAAACTCTGATACTTGTAGGTTCCCCTATTCAGATTTATGTCCTCCTGGTTGGAGAATCATAGCCTGAGATCTAGAATACTCTCTTCCTCCGGTTTTCCTTTGCAAAACAGCATAAGCCAGGACTTGTCTGGATCAAATCTTCAGGAAACTTGTTTGGCAATCCACATCCTTTCTTCTGTAGGTGCTGGCAAGGATGTGTGTTTCTACTTCTATCCTTATCTCTGCAACCGCGTCCATATCTTATTGAAACTGAATGAAAGTTAATCTCATCAGAAGATTTAGGGTTCACTCTTGGAATCATCACACCAGGGCTGGAAAGATTTGGAATAGCACAAATTTAGGGGCAGCACAGACTGGATTTGGAGTCAGAATATTCGGGTGTGGATTTTTTTTGTCTTTCCATTCATCCCCTCAACAAGTAGCTTTTGTCCGGCAATCCTGTGCGGGCCCTGTGTGAGATGCTACCATCTCACAATTTCCCTAATATATAAAACATGGGGTTGGAACCATTTCACTTGAGTCTTTCTGGCTCTAGAATTTTAAGATCTATGAGTACTTTTC
>NC_064808.1:41976734-41988043 GCF_023721935.1 Panthera uncia | reverse complement strand
TGGAACCATTTCTCTTGAGTCTTTCTAGCTCTAGAATTTTAAGATCTGTGAGTACTTTTCCCCTAATATATAAAACATTGTGTTGGAACCATTTCTCTTGAGTCTTTCTAGCTCTAGAATTTTAAGATCTACAAGTATTTTGAACCTAAGAGTCATCAGCTAAGCTGACTTTATGGCTGATTCTAGTCACTGGGGCAGTGGCACCGATAGGCCAGGCTGGGATAAATAAATTGGCCAATATCCACATTTATTCAAAGTTGAGAAAACACAGAAGTCAATAGTTGAAAGTCTTGGCTGGAGGGAACTCAAGAGACCCTAAAGTTAAATGCTCACTCTATAGTAGGAGAAACCTAGGCCCAGGGAGGTTGAGGAACCTTCTTGAGGAAACATAACAGTGTTAGGATTCACTTATGCCAGGATCCTCTCCTACTCAGCCATCCTCCGAACCCAAGCGGGAACATAAATGAGTTGAAGAGGGCCAGATGGAAGAAGAAAATAAGAAAATTTGAATCTTGTATGGAATTGAAAAGCATGAGCACTGACGAAAGAGGGGGGAGGTCACTGATAAACTCCTGTCAATTGTTGCCATGTAGAAAAGGCCAATTTTTAAAGATAAGACAAGATTCCTAAGTTTTATAGAAAATCTCCCAATGTATAAGTGATGGCCGAAATACCCACAAACAAACATACCAAAACCTATATAGTCTAAACGAGCTATCACTACTGCCCTTTCTCCATTCCGACTTCTTTGCCCAGGTTGGGTTTCTCCCTGAAGGAAAGGATCCTCTCTATTTATTTCACCCTGATGAAGATGCATTGTGGAGTTTGCTCTGAGAGTCAGCAGATAGGGTACATCTTCTGGGCAGGATGCCAGGGCTCTGTTCTTTGGTGGGAAATAGCCCTCCAATTTCTTGCTATTCCCTGGAAACATTTATAAATGAGTCACTGGAATCCTCAACTTAATCTTTCTTACGCATCCCAGGTGACTCAGACTGTAGTTTAAATAAATGTGCACCCAAATTAAAAGGCACTTAGATGGTTGTGTTAATAATTGCTGCGTGGGTGGCAACCGTGACTGTATAAGAATTAGTGTGGGTGTTTGGATCTAGAAGAAATCTTT
This sequence comes from Panthera uncia, assembly GCF_023721935.1. Classification (NCBI taxonomy): domain Eukaryota; kingdom Metazoa; phylum Chordata; class Mammalia; order Carnivora; family Felidae; genus Panthera; species Panthera uncia. The sequence goes on along the minus strand of NC_064808.1, from coordinate 41,986,923 downwards.
ACGGCAAAGTGGGCCAGTGAGTCCTGTCATCTCACTCCAAACTTTGAGTATAGTGAGGTGGCCTGGAAGAGGTTGGCTGTCCCCAATGGTTTCCCAAAATTAGAGCATGGGGCAGTCATTGGAAAAGAGAATATGTAGAATTCTTAATTCCTGGGTGAATCTGTGGCCCTGCTCTGGGTGCTTAGATCGAGATTCTGAGTTGCTTCATTGGTCACACTTGGCTGAGGGGCACAGCACCGCCCAGGGGCAGACATTGCCCTCCTGGTAGTGCTGAAGCCTAACTCTGCAGGATCATCACTAGGAAAAAGTCAAAGAGGCCCAGGGATGAGAGGCAGCCTGGGACACAGAAGGAATGGGGACTGGGATCAGGCAGACCTGTACTTGATTCTAGGCCATGCCAGTTACCAATAATCTCAATTCCACAATTTTGGGAACATCGCTTAGTATTGGAACCCTCGATTCTTCAGCTCTAAAATGGCGATGGAAAATTGGGTGGTTGTGAGAATGGAATGATTTCATGAAGTCAGAAATATACAGCAGTGCCTTGCACAGAGTAAATTCAATAAATGGGAGTCTTGCTGTCACAGTAGTTTCCTTGAGCCTCGGCTTCTACATCTGCAAACAGAGGCAGCAATTTTCTACCGTAAGGGTGCTCAGAATGTCATGTCACAGGGCAGGGCACAACTAATATTGTTTTCTGTCCCTTTTTAGGTAGGGGCCAGGACTGCATTCACTCAAAGGGCCAAGGGGTGCCAGCTTCAATATTAGAACCTGGATGTACAGATTCTTTGTTTGGAAGCCAGAATTAGGGATCAGGATTGAACATAGCTCAACTCTTCCTGAACATTCTCCGCTGGGGGTACTTTCCTGATGTGTGGTTTATCTTCCTGTGTTTTCATAAGGGTGTTATCAGTAGGAGAGGACCTAGACCCAGGAAGCACCTTGACCGATGGTCAAGTTGGAGCTGAGGGTCAGAAGTTAGATCCACTAGGATGCGTGACTAGTGCCACTGTGCCCTTTCACACCTCCTCCTGAGGCAGGAGTCCATTCTGAGCCAAGTGGAGCCCGTGGGGGAATGTGTGAAATTGTGGAGGGTAATGGGGTCTGGGGGAGATTCTCTCCTCTTTAAAGACCCATCAGACTCATCGGTACCATTACAGATGGTAAGTGGGGGACTCTGGTTAGGTCTGGGTTATGGCCACTAGGACCAGAAAGACAGAGCCTGACATTCAGGGGCTTGGTGTAAGACTTTTCCGCAGCCATGTGACCCTTATTCTGGGATCAGAGGAAACCCTGAAGCTCTGTTGATGGCAGCTGGAAGGGTAAAGTCCTTATGTCTTAACTTCATCTTCTTAAGACAAATTCAGGAGCAGTCTAATGTACATTGCTGGAGACACAGACGGACTAGGAGCTCTTTTCTGCCTCAGGGCCTTTGTACATGCTGCTGTGTCTTTGGCCTAGAACATGTTCTTCCATAGGTATTCTCCTGATTGCTCCATTTTCCCCTTACAGTCTCAGTTCTCACATTCTTAGGGAGACTCTCCTTATGCACCCCCCTGGGCCTCTGGTTATTCTCTGTCTTAGCACTTATTTATTTTCTCCCTCACATTAGAATTTGCAATAATTTTATTATTTTCTTTTAAAAGCTCATTTTCTCTCTCCCACTACTAGGATGTAAACTTAACAGGGGCAAAGACCTGCTCTGTGTTGTTCACCATGCCATCCCAAGACAGTGCCCGACATGTAGTGTTCACTTGGTAAATACTTGCTGGGTAACGGACTAAATGCGGGTCATACACCAGGATTCAAATCCCAGCTCTGCCACTTACATAGAGAGATAAATTTCCCTTTTCAGAATTACTTTCCCCATCTGTAAAATGGGTACATAACACCTGCCCAGATGTTCTCCCAGAGCAATTGCGGGAACCAAATGAGATGACTGATATGAAAGCGCTTGGCAGTGAGGCTGCTTTCTCCCTCTTTACCGTGCAGAACTGTGCCAAGAGGCCTCGTCTGGGGAAGTCTTCCTGCTGGCTTCTGCAGCCCTTGCCAACATCACCTTCTTTGACACGATGGCCTGCGAGATGCTTCTGCAGCTGAATGCCATCCGTGTCCTCCTGGAAGCTTGCAGCGACAAGCAGAGAGTGGATACGCCTTACACCCGGGATCAGGTGAGAAGCTCAGGGGGGATCAGGCACGGGGCCTGTAGCCATGAAGACAGAGGTTAGGAGGCCAGGGCGAAGATTCTGGGGAAGAGGGAGACAATGAGGCCTAGCAGCACACAGTCAGTCCTGTTAGTCACGTTCTAGGTAAAGGAAAATGTCCTCCACATACCTCGTTGCCTTTGGAGCATCTTCATGAGTCTACCGTGTACCTCGCTTTTCCATCCTGACCGCTACAGGGCCTTCCTCTGTCTCCATCCACAGCGGTGCATCCCAGAAGGCAGAGACCCATGGGAAGGTCCCCGGACCGCCTCTAAAATTCTGTGTCCCAGACTTGTTGCTGCCTGCCTGTCACTGTACCCTGCAGAGAGTTTCTTCCCTTCTCTGCCTCCATAGAAACAGGGCTGGGAGCAGAGCCTTGATTCAGAGCCTCAACCCCTCTATCAGTCTCAATGTTTTTGTAGAGTTGAGCTCCACGTAGAGTTTTATTTGGAGAAAAAGGGTTTCATTGCTACATGTGTTTGAAAACATTGAATTAAGGGGACTTTTCAGAGCCTTGAGCTCTGAGATTATAGAACTCTATCCTGTCCCACCTCTATCATACTCAGCCTCCCTCTTCCCTACTAAAGGGTGGGGGTGGTGGATCAGGTGGGTGTTAAGCCTCTGTAAATTCCACTAGGTGCTGAGCTCTAAGTTAGAGGATCCTCCAGCCTCCAACCGAGATCTTCCCTGTCTCTTAGCTCCAATCTCTGTTTCTCCTAGCCAAAGCTGCCACTGCTTCCTGTTCCAACTTCTATCCCAGAAACTTCTGGAAAGCCTGCCCTGATGCCTCTCTAGAATTGCCTCCTTTCCCTGCAGGCTACGCCTCACAATGCAACGTTGACTTTTCTAATGATATTTATTCCTTTCTAGTTATTTTATATCGTTTATTCCTCTGAGGGAAAAGAATAGAAGCCTCTCTGCTATATTATAATCCTGTAATAATCCTTTGGGCAGTTCACTCTGAGCCTCACTTGTCTCATCTGTGAATGGGGTTGAATGCTATATACTTCACTAAGTTGAAATAAGAATTAAATTAAACTAATTTAATTTTAATTGTTAATTTAATTAATTTTAAATGATTGGTTATTTAATTAGTTATCAATCATTTGCTTAATTTATTTGATTTGAATTAAATTAAACTAATGAATGCAAACTCCTGGTAGAGTTCACAGCACTTAGAAACTTAAATAAATGGAAGCCAGCATCAATGTTGTTATTACTGGCCTTTGAATGTGTGGCACACAGCCCTGAGTGGGGAGCCTCCAGACTGGAATTTCCTTATCTGTAAAATGGGCATGGTCTCTTCCAGCTCAGACATCCTGTAGCTCTATGTGCAGAGACCCTTTTTTTTATCATGAGCAGTGACTGGCCCCCCCCTCCTGGAACCTCGTTGATCCCTTGGAAGGAGGGGGCTCAGGGTGGGGAGAGAGCATGAACAAGCTCCATGCAGATGGTAGTTCTTTCTGAATCTGGAGTCCAGAGTTTCACTGCCATACTCCCTCTCCCTGATCCTACCTCTCCCTCACCTCCCCCCAGCCCAGTCTGGGCTAGACACATCCAGTCTCCCCCCTGCCCCCCGCCCCCGCTCTCCATCCTCAGGACAGCTTCACCTTCTGCCCACCTTCTGTCGTGACTCAGAGCAACCACTTAGCTAGTGAAAGCGCAGCCATTAAAGAAACAAATGGCTCTTTCCTGTGGCAGGGGGAGGATTAAAGCGATCAGAGAGTTCTCTGTAATGAAGACAACGGAGATGAATTAGGCTCTGAAGTGCTCACCGCCCCCTGAAACACTTAGGAAATTAAATGCCTGTGAGGCTTCCGGTAATGCATCTGCCAATGACGCCAGTGCTCTGCAGAGCCTCTGGGTCTTGGATCTATATTTTGTCCACCTCCGCATGAACATCTCAGTGAGAACCCCTCTGTCACCCCAGCAAGCTGAATACCCTTAATTTGTCTAACAAGAGCCTTGATGGCCATACCTGTCTTGCACCCACCATTGGGGTGTGGACAGCAGGGAGGGCAACCTTGGATCTGTGTTCTTTCACCCCCCTCTGCTAATCTAGGGGAGCTGGATGTGGCATCCAGAACCCCCTGCCTCACCAGACATCTGTGTGGCCTAAGTTTTCATTCTCAGGAAGTAATTTTTAGGGGGCATGCTGCCCAAGGAATCCAGCTACCGCCATGACCTGGGGTAGTGAGAAAGGGGCTGCCTCATCTCTGCCCTGCCCTTAGGGTAGTGACACTTAGGGTGACAGGGACCCAGTTATCTTGTCTAGGCCACCACAGAAGCTTTCACTGAGCATGACTTTTTATGGCCTTCAACAATTAATTGCTTTCATAGAGGTGGAGGGTTCTGGTAAACACATCCCCTGAAAACATGTTGCCTGCTTGGTGTTTTAGAATGTTCAGATTTTGTAGTATTTCTGAAAACACCCTGTGAATATCATCATCAGGAGTCCATTACCAGAAATGCCAGTTACTAGGGATTACCATTTTGACTCACATTGCAAAAGCCCTCCATGGTTTATAAAAGCCTTTTATATATCTATGTGACACATAGGACATATTAGAAACAGCACAGGCTTTGGGTTCATTCAGACCTGAGTTCAAATCCTGGCTCTGCCTTTTCCCAGCTGTGTGACCTTAGACAAATCACTTAACCTCTCTGAGCCACAAGTTTCCTCATTTGTGTAATGGGGATAATCTGTTTCCTCCCTCTTCATGTCATTATGATGATTAGATGGCATAATGCTCATAAAGTAGTTAGAACCTAAGTAGATACTCAGTGATGAATGGGCCTGGGGTATGTGACAGAACCAGGAACTGGGATGGATCTGAGACAGGGAATGCCAGCTTCAGGGAAGGAGAGTAGGGCCGAAAATGTAGGTAATGTGGTGGGAGTGAGTGTAGTGTGATGCGAGTCAATGCATGTGTTGTTCCAGTCTGTGTGTGGGTATATGCAAGTTGTGTGCGTGTGTGTGCGTGGGGGCGGGGGGAGTGTTGATAAAGACTGTAAGCCACCTAAAGGATACGTTTATTTGTGTCTGGATACATATGAATATATAGCTGTCTGGAGAGGCTGGGAGGAAATCAGGTTCACAGCACCCAGTCCTGATCTGTCCCAGAGGCCCCTCCTGCAGTGCCTAGGGAACACTAAGCACAGAGCATCTGGTCGGGCATTTACATGTTCTCTGATCCTGTCAGGCATACACCCCACCTCGATGCAATCCCCAGGGACAGTCCTCTGGCCTAGTTCACCGACAGCTTGAGACCTACATCTAAGGCAGTTTTATGGCCTTGGTGGCTCTCTCTCCTGAGTCCAAATCCCAGCCCTCCTGTCTTGCCTCTTTTGGAGTGAGGGGGGCAGGCCAGGCCAGGAAGATCCCAGTGCCCGGGATTGGGAGCGCTGTGCTTGTTCTAGGACTAGGCAGGCACCCTCCTGGTCTCCATGCTTGCTCAGCTCTCATTCGCCCAGGCCCCTGACCACGCCTATCAGATGAGGCAAGAGGCTCAGTAGAGAGAAGAGAGGCAGAGGGCTGCACCTTCCCTTGGACTGTGTGCCTCCCTGGGCAAAAAGACCACATCCTTCCTCTCTCAGAACCCTTCATTCTTCAACTTATGTCCCTGTCTTGACTCTTTCTGCTCTTTGGTAGACAACAGGGTAGGGAGTGAAAATGGCAGGACAGGGAGAAGCGCTGGGCTCCCCCTAGAGGCTGAAAGGGATTTTGCTCGCTGGTCTTGGCTGCCGTTGACGTTGCTGCTATAGCTTTTAGAGAGTTAACACGGTGATGGTAGAAATCTGAATATTCCATCCAGCAATTAAAGAGTAATGCTAATTACAGTCATATGAAATGTTGGCCTTTTTGTCCTAATTACTGCACAGCATAAAAGCAATCATAAGTTTCCATTAAATGCATCTTAGATTTTCTGTGTTGAAAGTTCTATCACATGAGTGCACCTGCTTCTATCCGGGATAATCCTCACTTGATTTTTATAACGTATGGCCCCCATAGTGTATAGTAGAGAAAATGTTAGTTTACGATATAGAAGATAAAAGGGACGGAGATAGAGTCAGAGTGTGATCACAGGCAGACATTGCTGAGGATGTGAGACAAGCTGGGCCCATGCCTTGGGATCAGTTTCAAACAAGGGTTCCAGGAGCACCTGCTGAGGGCCAGAACAGAGTAAACCTTTTTCTCTGTGTGTGTGTTGATATAAAAAGGCTTTGCCAACTTCGTTCTTACCACATGGGGCATTTCTTCTTGAATCCATGACATGGGAGGTCCCCTGCTATTCTGGCCAATTTGCTATTCATCTCAATTTTCCCAAGGTGGTCAGTCTCTGCGAGGCCAAAGGAAAAATGATTTCAAAATACCACAAAGGTAGTGAACACAGGGGTTTTATTTGGCTTCCTGCTGGGAGGGATTCCTTCTGCTCTGAGATCTGCCTCCCTTCAGGAATGATCTCCTATTAACAGCACATTTGGCAATAGTGGGTATTGCATTGGTTGCTACTCCTTGACATAATCTTTCAAGGTCTGGATATTTTCAGGCTCTGTTTCCCAGAGGGAAGTTATACTCATTTTTTTTAACAAATGTTCTGGGTGTTTGACAAAACATTAAGTCATTTAATGCTCCTAACGTTCTTATGACTTATCTAGGGGTACCTGGGTGGCTCAGTCGGGTGAACATCTGACTTCGGCTCAGGTCATGATCTCATGGTTCATGGGTTCGAGCCCCACATTAGGCTCTGTACTGACAGCTCAGAGCCTGGATCCTGCTTTGGATTCTGTGTCTCCCTCTCTCTCTGCCCCTCTCCCGCTCATGCTCTGTCTCTCTCTCAAAAGTAAATAAACATTAAAAAAATTAACATTCTTATAAATTATCTCATATATTTATCTCCTGTTTAAGCCAAATAATGACCCCCCTGCAAAGCTGTCCACATCCTAATCCCCCAAACCTGTGAATATTCTAGCTTACATGGCCTAAGAGATTTTGCAGGTATGATTGAGTTAAGGATCTTGATATAGGAATATTATTGGTTTATTGGTGTGGGTAACTTATTGGATTATTGATGTGGGTAACTTAATGTAACCACAAGGGTTCTTATAGAATGAGGCAGGAGGATCAGAGCCAGAAAATGAGCTATGGCTGAGGAGGCAGAGGTCAGAGTGATGTACTGAGAGCCAAGTAATGGGAGTAGCATCTAGAAGCTGGAAAAGGCAAGGATGTAGATTCTGCCCGAGAGCCTCCAGGAGGAATGCGGCCCTGTAGGCACCTTTGTTTTAGCTCCATGAGACCCATTTCGGGCTTCTGACCTCCAGAACTACACAGTAAAATTGTGTCATTTTAAGCGACTAAATCTGGTAATTTGTTATAACAGCAATAGAAAACTAATATACCTCCATCAATCAAGAAAGGTTAATAGGCCAAGATCGTATGGAAAATAAATGACAGAGCCAGTATTTGGAACAAACATATGCTTACCCACTATGTTGCACTGCCTCTCACCTAGGGCTTGAGGCCTATATCCTCTGTATTCACCAAATAACTGCAGAAGAATAGTGTCCTTTCGCTCAGGAGGAATAGGAGTTAATCGAAAATCATCAGACAGGATTGAATTAGCCTGGGCCAGGGGAAAACTGCCTGCCTCTTGCATTCTTTTCCCCCACCCGACAGCATTGTTATCATGTATCCTTGTAAACCAGTTGTCCCTAAAATCCCATCCCTGGACTTGACTTCAAGGAGAAATGTCGATCCCCCTTCCTCTCTACATCATGGTGCATACAAGGATGATTCAGAAGGGGAACTCAAAGCAGGGAATAATTGGCATTTATTCAAATTGTGCTTAATTGAATACTTCATCTGAACCTCAGAAAGCCACATGGGGTACGGGCTCTGCAAAGAGGAAGTAATTTTCATTAACGGGATCTAAATTAGTCTGACACAAAGACCTACCCATGCCTGTGACACAGTTAATAATTGCCATGTAATGAATGTGATGCTGCAGACAAAGGTTTCCTTTTCCTTTCTTATTTTGCCCTTCCTTCCTTGCTTCCTCCCTTCCCTTTTGGATCTTTATGTCCAGGAAGCATGTTTATTCATCTCCCTGGCTGGTGAACGGTTGGCATGTAGTGACTCTTTGTGGTGGGAACAGAGGTTGTGTCCCCTGCAACTGCGAAGCCAGGTGAATTGCAATCTGACACGGACTTGGCCTCATGTCTCCTTCCTCATAAGACTTTATGCTTCTTGGGGAACCTGCCATTTTTTAACTGCATCTTCAACCCACATTTTCCTTCTAACTCCTTCCTCTTAGCCCCCCCCCCCCCAATCTTAAAAGGGGAGGAAAAAGAGCATCTAAGGACTAGCCCTCCTTCACTCCCTTCATAAAGCAGCTGCTGGGGCAGAGTTGCCCTTGAGATAAAGCTTCTGGGGTAGTCTCCTGTCCCTTCCCTGGCAGCCCATCCCGGGAGTGCCTCCCCAGCCAAGCCCCTGAGCAGGTCTGAGCCACCAGGGCCTGACACACAGGGATCTGCCTCAGCACCCTAAGAACACGCGTTCCTTTTCAACATGTGTTTAGTGGGAATGGGGATAGATAGATATTCTATTAATACGGTAGACTTTTTCTTTTCTGTTTAAAAGGAGAGATTTGTTATATGCATTGATTATGCAGAATAATATGCCAATATTGCACCAATGAAAATCTAGATAATACTTTCTGTTGGTAAACATCACATTATTATGCATTATCCAGTTCCAGAATTTAAGCTGCCTGAACTGTCCTCAGCAGACTGTCAGGTGCTGCCTCAGAGATGGGGACACAGCCTCCAGTTACAATATGCCACAAGCTTTGAAGAACCCTTTTGAGAGGGAGAGAGGACTGCACCAGTGAGAAGTGTTTTCCATTTTATTATTTGTTTTAATTACCACTCGAGAGTGCTCTCTGCTTCTGTGGAAGTGGGTGCATTTCATTTTGCCATTTACATCAGGAGCCATGTCTTGGGCGGTATCTGAATTAATGGTTAAAACACATTTTCCAATGGTGTTTTGGCACCTTACAGTTTGAGGTCTGTAAGTGGTCCCTTGATGGTCCATCCCTTAATCCAGTTTTATGCAGTGACTTCTCTCTACAACACTTGACTATGCCCAGGAATCAGGGTGCGGTGGGTTATTGGCTGCCCAGCCCATGCGGGTGTAACCAAGGCTCACTGTCTCCACCTGGTGACAGCATCTCTTTACTACAGTCAGAACCCTTCAAGAATGACCGACAGGGGAAGCTTACAGGGGACAGACTTGTAAAGTCAGCTGAGCAAGAACTTTCTTACCAGATTCCATACAATACGTGACACTTGGGGTGTAATGCTGCCCTTTGATCTTACTCAGGTTCTCTAATTTCACCTTTATGTCCACTGATTTCAGATTGAAAGTAGGTGGGGTTCACTGTCAGGGCAAGAAGCCAGGATGAGCAAAACCCAATTCAGGGGAGGGGCTAGCCACGAGTCTGGCAGTTCTGTCTGCATTTCAGGATCTGGGGCTAGAGGTACCCTGAGGAAAGGTGATGGGGTCCCCATCTTTACTCAGGTGACATGGTTATCTCCAGGGGGTTCCTAGGGCCCTTGGTGGGGGCATCCCAGGGCCACATGCTGATGAGTGGGAACCAAGCACTGGGGAAATACATCTGGGAGGCAGGACCCCATGAGGATGGATGAAAATACCACGGGAGTATGGGCCACATGGATGGTAAAGACTCACGGGTAAAGGAAAGCTTTGTAGCTCCCGGCTCAGCTGTCTGTAGACAGCACCACTTGGCGCAGGTGTGCCCATTTCCTCAGATTCTCAACTCTCTTTTCCAGATCGTGACCATCTTGGCAAACATGTCTGTCCTAGAGCAGTGTGCCTCTGACATCATTCAGGAGAACGGTATGTCTTTCTGGCAGTGTGCACGTGGCATGGATTATGTGGCTGTAAAGGACCACGTGCCTCTGTG
>NC_064808.1:41971648-41976724 GCF_023721935.1 Panthera uncia | reverse complement strand
ATGAGTGCGTGTGTGTGTGTGTGTGTGTACAGCTGGGCCAACATGTAATGTTTCTTTGCTTTTGATGGGCTTTAATTCTAGTGGGAGACAGGCAATGAACGAGAAGATAGAGAACGGCGGATGATGATAGTGGCATGCAGGCAATACAGCAGCAGGGAAGGGGATAAAGTAAACCCAAGGTGAGGGGTTAGCGGTTGCTAATTTAACTAGGTGGTGAAGGGAAGACAACTATTTCGTTATGATCCAAAAAGTAAAAATCGATTCCTGCCAGACGATGCAGAGAGCCTCCTTAAGTTCAAGTTTGGACTTTAAGTCATTCCTATCACATTGGATTTGGCCTCACTTAGAGAGCTGATGTGCCTGAGGAGGGTGTGGGTGGGGGAGTAGGTCAGGGCAAGCCTGATCCCCGGACCCCTCACCGGAGAGCATCACTACCCCACCCGCCGCTCCCCTGCTCCCACCTTGTGCCGAGGGGGCCACAAAGTCCAGGTGAGGTGGGCCAGGTTTCCTTGGCCAGGAAGCAGACCTGCACAGGCTCTGCTGGAGGATGGGTCTGCTGCCTTGCAGCTGGGAGCAAAGAGTGGCGAGGGCTTCCTGTGACTGGGAAATAAGGGAGCAATTAGCAACCGGTTGGAAACCAGAGACGCTAATGAGGACGAGTGAGCTGAGAGCCCGGGGCCAGCTGTTTCTGCTCTTGTTAAACCCCCTTCTCCCAGGTTGCCCCGCTGTTTTAACAAACACACACGTTCCCCATCCCCCATCCCCCTATGACTAATTGAAAGACATCATTTTGTGTTAATTTTATGTGCTTGAGCTAATAATGAAAAACTTCACCGAGCCAGCTGAGGCTGAGAGGTTGAGGGGTATCATTCCCGCCTGTTCCTGCTGCACTCAGAGCCTCCTCAAGGTCAAGTGGTCAGCAGTAGTGGGTGTCCAGAGGCGTCCTGTGGGATTGGGATTGGAATATGTGGCCTCTATAGAGGGTTTTATGGTTTACAAAGGGCTACTGACTGGCTCATTGAGACAGCAGTTAGAGACCTCCTACATTGTTCCGAGCAAATGAACACAGAGATAAATCCTTGGCTTTGTCCTGGGAGGAGAGCCCAACGCGGCAAAAGTGATAACATGAAAAAGTGTGAAATCGACAATAAAATAATGCGGCAGAGGGATGGCATAGTGGCTGAGACCGTGAAAACTGGAAACACACCAGGTTTGAATCCTGGCCCCGTAATTTACTAGCTATATGACCTCTGCATTTCCATCTGCAGAATGGGAGTGTACCTACCTCATAGGATAACGTGAGGATTAATATAAAGTTTGTCAGAAGAGTATCTGGCACAGAATGGGGACTGTGCTGAGTGCATCTGCTCTTTTGGTGCAGATCAGTCTCAGGGGGCTCAGCTGAAGAGCACTTGAGGGAGAGACAGTACAAAGTGGGGCATAACTGGAGGGATCGGCAGTGTTGGTGACGCAGCCAGGGCCCCCTGGAGCTGAGTGAGATCCTGTGGGCTGGACCAGGCAAGCACTGTTGTGAGGACTGGGCTTTGAAAGGCAGTCCTCTTACCAGGATGCATGAGACTCTCGCGTGCGTTGGCCTGAAGCCTGGTGATTTTGTCTCTGTCCTGCCATGAACTCTGCGTGAGTGTTGGTAATGGGGGCTGCACGAAGGAGGCCATCCTGGCAAGTCAGGCACTGTGGCTGCTGTCATCCTTATGCTGGGAGGCAGGCCAGGGCAGCCCAAGCTCTTACCTGTCAATCCACTGACATTAGTATCCCTCTTTTGGCTTCTCCCTCAGGGGCTGGGGCTGAGCTGGAGAGAATGTTGGGGAGGGGGCATGGTGTTGGGGGCTGGTCTCTGAAGTTGTAACCCCCAACTCTTAGGCAACTGTTCTGGCATTGAGCCTGGCCAGAACTTAGGAAACACAGTCCGGATTTTCCTAGGCAGCCCCAGTTTGATAGCATCCTATCTTTTTTTAGATAAGACTTACAAAGTATACATTTAAAGGAAACTTGGATTTTATGAATATGAAATGAACACCTTCATATTCAAGAATACCTTCATATTCATTCATTTGATATTTATTCAACAAAGATTTGAGCAAAGCACTATTCTTAGATACTTTAGATATTTCCATGCAGGAAACGGGCACAAATCTTTACCCCCTGGAGCTTACCTGCTAGTGTGAGACACTCTTTGTTTGATTCTTTGTCAGGTTCCAGGTGCAAAGTGCAGGGTGGGAAAATGGCTTCTTTATGGGAACCTTAACCAGGAGTTAGTAAAATTTCCTAAGCTTGTGGTTCTTCCCAAAGTTGTCACTTTGGTATCTCCTGTTCATGTGCCCATAGGCCATAACATACATACCTCAGGACATTCACAATCATGACCTTGTCTTAGGAACATTGTGGGCATAGGGAGCCTGAAGACTATGTTCCATTCAGTGGTCTGGGAGAGGGTTTGGAAGAGAAGTACCTTGCCCAAAGGTTAGAGTGTGTGTTGGCAGAGGTATTAGAGGCAAAAGGTAAGCCTTCTGGGTCCCTTGAGCCTATAGGAAGGAGAAATGGGTCACTTACAAATCTCACCAGGAAGAGAAATGGCCCCTCCTCAGGACTGAATAGTCTCAGGGCCATACCTAAGTAACTTATAGCCCCTGTGCATTGAGATCCAAGAGAGTTGGAAGTTACATCTGGTTCAAGTAAGATTCAGAGGGGCATGTGGCTGAGGTCCTGGACTGCAACCAGCTTCTGTGTGAACTTGGGAAATTACTTTCTCTCTCCAGACCTCAGGTGCTCTTCTGTGAAATGGAGGGGAAGGACAGGTAGTGCCAGATCTCCAAAAACCCTCTGGCTCCACGGTCTAAGGCAGAGGTCACAAACTTAGATGCCTGTGGACCCAGACAAGTAACATAAATGGATGATGTAGGCTCAGCAGGGACTGGACCAATCCTATTTAAAGTAGCAAGCTTATAATACGTTTCAGCAAATTGTTGTCATGAAGAAATGTGGACCCAATGTCAGGTCAGGAGGGGATTTTTTTTTTAGAAACTGACAATCTGGATTTTTATGGAAACCTTCCAATTTTCATAAGAGCGAAATTAAAAAAAAAATTGGACACTGTATGGAGCAAAAAAAGAAAGCAAAAATACATCTGTGGGCCACGTCTGGTTTGAGTTCTAAGCTGGCACGTGCCTCTGGGTGCAGGGAAGGGGGTGTGACCTGGGGCAGTTAGGAAGGATGTCCCGTAGAAGATGGACTTTTACTACAACCTGCAGGATGGGAATTCTTTAGACGGAGCATGTGAGGGAAAAGGACCTGCCATGCAGAAGAATTAGGTGACAAAGGCATGGAGATGGGAGTGAATGTGGATTTGAGTTTGGGGGACGATCAGCAGATAGATCTGGTTTCAGGAGAGGGTGGTAAGGCTTCTCAGCGACCCAAGTTCAGGGCTAAAGCTCTCAGTCTAACTACCTACCCTCCTTCGGGGCTGGATCTATTGCTTATCCAGCCCAGGTTTGGGTCACGTCCCACGGAGGACTCATCATCTCTGGACCAATCTCAGATACAGCTGCCTCAGAAGTGAAAGAGTGAGGGAATAATCAGGTTACCTGAGTTCTGATACCAGCCTCCCGACTACTAACTGTGGGACCCTGGAAAAGAGACTTCACTTCTCTCTGGGCCTCAGAGTGAATTATATTAGTACCTAGTTCATGAGACTATTGGGAGACTATTAGGGGATCGTGCATTTATTGGGCATTTAGTGCAGCATCACACATGTAATAAAAGCTCAGAAATAGCATTTGAAAAATCAAAAGGGATGTCCTCCTGATGTCCCTTCTAAGTATAGTGACTTAGTACATGGAATCAGAGATATCTCCAGGGCAGAAGGAGTAAAAGAGGTGGCCTTGTCCAGCTTCCTTTCTGTGGTTGAGACCCCCTAAGTCTCAAGCTTTTGCAGCCATCCATGCAGCTGGCCCCGGGACGGGGGGCGGGGGGAGAGGCTCCTTGCTGGGGCAAGTACCAACTGTTCATTTTCTCCTGCCCAGGGGTCCAGCTTATCATGGGCATGCTGTCCGAGAAGCCAAGGTCTGGAACCCCTGCCGAGGTGGCGGCTTGTGAGCGAGTCCAGCAGAAGGCTGCCGTGACCCTGGCCCGTCTCAGCCGAGACCCAGCTGTGGCACGGGAGGCCGTGCGGCTGAGCTGTAAGTGCTGTGGTGGGGAGACGGGCTTGGGGATGGGAGCACTCCAGATTTCATGGTGACGACAGATGACACAGAGCAAAGGTGGGGCTGAGGGGAGCCTCGCTCTCTGGGTGCCAGAAAACGCTGTGATGGGGGCCCAGGGTGCAGCCCCTCATCTAGCTTGTAAGTGGGGCTGAAGCTAGAGAGGAGAGGGGCCTAGAGAGGCTAACAGTGGATAAAAAAGCAATTCACATGCAGACTTCCTGCCAAGGACCCTATTCTTTTACTCTCATTCCTTTTCTCATTCATTCGCTTATTCAGTTATTCACTTCCTCATTTGTTGACTTACCCTTCGATTAGTCTGTTCACTCATTAATTCATCCTTTGGTTCATTCATTAACTCACTCATTACTTGGTTTATTTACTTTTAAGCCATGTGTTCATTCAGTTAGTCACATTTACCCAACTCATATTCTCAGAGTGCCCACTCTGTGCCAGACTCTGTTCCGAGCACTAGGTATATCGCATTGACCTGCCCACAGGGGCTTACGACCTGGTGGGGTGGCAGATATGGAAAGAAAAATATGCACTTGAATGCCATAAAGCAGTGTTCAAAGGATGTCCGTGGCACGTTTGGCCCACAGCGGAGGTAGCTCACATTTATCTGGGTGGGTCGAAGAATGTTTTAGCAAGGTGAGTCTTCAGCTGTAGGTTGAGGCATTATTCCAATGTGATGGTTGAGAAAGAAGGGTGCTCCAGGCAGAGGCATGAGATTAGCCATGGCATTGTCACCTATCATGTAGATATACCTGGCGAACAGCAAGAGGTGGCCCTGGGTTCTGGCTCCAGAAAGACTTATCCAGCCCAGGTTTGGGTCACGTCCCACGGAGGACTCATCATC
>NC_064808.1:41911641-41971638 GCF_023721935.1 Panthera uncia | reverse complement strand
TTTAGTGCAGCATCACACATGTAATAAAAGCTCAGAAATAGCATTTGTGGAAGATAAACCTGCAGAATGTATCTGTACGCTTTTTATTAATATCTTCTGAGTTAGCTTTTCGTTCTATTTCTGTTTTTCAGAGTTTGTCAATTTACATCAAAAAACAATTTACATTGAAAAACAAAGTTGATTCTTTACCTTTCCTCTGTAAAGGACTAGGGACCATTAACCTCCCCAATCTGTAGTTTTCTGTAATTTAAGCCGCATTGTATTTTCCGACTGAAATAGGCAATCGGGGAAAAAATGGTATTGGGAAGTCCCATTGATAACAATGGAAACATTAAATATAGTTCTGGGAAATCAGAAGTACTTACACAGGAAGTTAGGTTCTGTTGCACTTTGACTAAGCTCAGGGTATGCGGCTGTCCCTGACCAGGGACTATTCACATTCAAGGGGACAGAAAGTTTCCACTACAAGCTCCTCCAGGTGGGTTCAGCCCCCTTTCCCCAGCCAGTTGGTGAGCTGGTGGGGTCCTGGAGCTACCTGCCTCTATAGCGCCCCGTGCAGAGGGCTGTGTGAGGGAGGGGGGCACCTCTGGGTCAGGTCTGGCCAGGCCTGTCCCCATCCTGGGCATGACATTCTCATGCGTCTCACAGGTATGTCCCGGCTCATCGAGCTCTGCAGATCGCCCTCTGAGAGGAACAGCAGCGATGCTGTGCTTGTGGCTTGCCTGGTGAGTTCTCAGTATTCCTCCGCTCCCTCCCTGGGCTTTGGGATTGCAGACCAAGGGCCAGGAGAACTGGTGATGCCTTGGTGGCTTAAGTAAGCCATGAGACTTCTCTGCGCCCAACTTTCCTCTTTAAAATGGTGATAAAGGTGTTTCGCTTCATTCATAAAACTGGTAAGAAAATTATATGAGGTCATATATGTGAAGGATGGGGAGGTGGGGAACACCCCCACTCATACTTTTAGTAATCATAAACCTTTGAGTTTTTGGGGAGTCTCAACAGCAGGTCAATACCAGAGTGGCTGGTGGGCAGAAGGCTAGGGGGTGTTGGCAATGCCATGGTGTGAACTGGAATGGGAACTAGGGGATGGATGTTTCCTGCCTGTTCCCAAAGGGGCATTGTGAAGAAAGCCTTCCTTCCTCTTGGACAGAGCCCCTTTGCTGGCACTCTTCCAGCTTTCTAGCTCCCCTGTCTTTTGTGGAGTAGGACTGGAGGTGGTAGGACAGAACAGAAAGTGTGATTCACCAGGATCTTCAACCTGAACCCAACAAGGGCATCTTGGGAGGTCCCCACCCAACTTCTCCTTGCTGTTTGGGTCCACCATGAAAGAATAAACCATACCAGATGGGAATGCATGCTTAGTCTCTATATTCCTCCCTGCTGGGGCTCCACTGAATCCCAAAGCAGAGCAGCTTCCAGCTGGAAGCCAAAGGGAACAGGGAAGCCATTGTATAAACAGGCCATTTGACTTTCAGAAGGGAGTGCCAGATTCTTGGTTGGTCCTCAGAGAATGCAAGGGGGAAGCGATGGATCTGAAGACCCTTCAAGCTGTTTCACAGTAAAACCCCCTCCTCACCCCATCATTTTTTAGACTGAGCTCTTCTCATTTCTGGGAGCATCATATTGTCATAGAGACAACAGGGCATTACAGCCAGACACATCCATCTTGGTTTTGCCATTAATGAGCTGTGTGACATTGGGTGGGTCACTAAGTGGTTATAAATCTTAGTCAATAAATATTTACCAAGTGGTTCTATGTGCCATGCACACTTCTAAGCCACGGAGATATGGCTGTGGGGGGAAAAAAGAAGACAAACATCTCTGCTCTCATGGGGCTTTGATTCTGATACATGCAGAACACCCTTGACTTTTTTGTGCCTTGGGCAATCTGGTAAAGCTTCTGTTTCCCTTCTAAGAATAATGTTTCAAATGCATAACCCAAAATATAGAGAATTAAGAAGGAAACTATTAGAGTATTTATATATACGGTATATTAATATACATACTTTTAATTAACACATTAAATAAGAGATAGCAGTGGGTCTAATGAGTATTGTAACCTTGACTAGCAAGGGGCATAAATGATATTTGAAGGTACCTCCAACAAGTGTACGGGGATATGAAAGGATCTGTGATTTTTATTGGTCCACAAGTCATGGGAATTGCTGAGACTTTGTGGTTGGTTGCTGCATTCACAACTGAAGGAGAGGCTGAGTTTCAGTTGGAAGTTAATAAGCGTAATGATGTAATTTTTTCCTCCAAGTTCACAGGCCTTCTGAATTCTGTCTGGCTTAGTGCGTCAAGTGGAGAGAGTTAATGCCGGGCAAACCCAATCATTGGCCCCAACTACCATTATCTCCACAACTCGGGAAGCCCACAGGTGCCCAGCACTACAAGGCCCTGAGGCAATGGTGGGAAACCAGAAAGCTCCATTCATATATGTGGGCTTGTCACAATTCCTTTTCCATTTTTATTATTAGTTTGAAGTGAAATACACAGAAGGGCTTGACTACCATCATCAATCACTTGAAGGACTTTCCAGTGGAAAAAGGATTACATTTCTCGCCGAGGATGGGTCGTTGGATGCTGAAGAGAGCCCCTCCCTCCCTAATCCACCCTCCTTGTGGTTGCTGGGCTAATCCTAATATTACAATCAAGACACTAACACAATCAGCCCTTCCATGGTTCTCCATTATCTATGGCCTACTGTCTGGCTCCAGCATACCCCTGGGGGCCTACAGGCCCTGTCCAGCTTGTCTAGACCAGAGTGCTGTGAGCCACTATGACACTGTGCCTTGGCCCTCGTCCTAAGCAGATGCCCTTTCTATGGCTTTGCCAGCAGCCTCCTCAATCTCGGACCAAAATCCCTCTCCTCTATGGAGTGTCCTGGGAGGCATCTATGGCTCAGAGACAGGATGCACCTGGACCTGCTGGCTTAGATTTTTTTTTTTCTTCAGTAGGAAGAAGGTTATGTTATCCAGTGTACCTGGTATTATAAGGGGAGGCTCTTGGAATTCAAATACAGGCCTGTCTAATGCTGAAGGTCTTGACTTCTTGGCCAGACCATCTTGTTTTCAGTCATGTTTCTCCCCCATGTCTAATGGCCCTGGTCTTGCCACCTTGGCTCATGGCAGGTATTTGTATTTCTCTCCCTCTAGTCTGGAACCTTCCTAGGGATGGGGCCCTTTTCCAGGTCTTAGTATTTCCATAGGACATTGGGTTTGTTCACTGTTTTTTGCCTGCCTGAGGGACTGGTAGTCTTGTCTCCCCACCCTTGGGCCCCAGAATTGGAGGGTGTTCTTGGTTTGGCTCCCAGAAGGGGCTCCACATTGGAGTGTGGTCCCCTGGCTGCCGAGATGGGGGCCGCCAGAAGCCTGGCCTGGCAGATGGAGTTGGAGGCTACCTCTCCTGCCCTCCCCAAGGCCTTCTTCTCAGCTTCAAAGTCTCTCTTCAGGTGGAAGGAGGACATTTCAATTATCGTGTCCCACATCTGGGAAAGTGGCAGTGCAGATTGCCTTTCGAAAACAGAATTGATTTTTCCTTAATGAGACGGCTGTCAGTGGGCTGCTGGGCTTGTTTAATGCTTGGGTGTTTTCAGACTGTCTGGGAATGAGATCCTGGGATGACTGGCTGTTAACCCTCTGAGGGAAGCAGAGATGCAAAGAAAGGCTTCAGAAGGCTGAAGGGTCCTTTGAGCCCCGGGACACTGAGGAGGGGGTGCTCAGGGTTGGTTTGGGTTCTTGTCCTGCAGTCTTCCTGGGAACCCTGGGAAGATGAGCGTGTTTATTTGCCTTTGTGTTTTCTCAGGTCTATTTCTAGTTCATCCCTTCCTTTCTTCTCCCCCTCTCTCTCTTCTCCTATTTTCCCTCTTCTCTCTCATTTTATTTTTTTCTTTTCTCTCCTCTAGATATTGCCTCCTTTCTCAGGTTTCTTTTCTATCTCTCCTTCTCTCCTTCTTTCCTTTTCCTGCCTTCTTTTATCCCCTTAGTCCTCTCCACCAACTCCCTCCTCTGCCTCCCTTTCCAGCTCCTCCCCTGCTCCTACCTCCATCCTATTATCCCCCCACCCCCTGGGCTCTCTCTCTTTTTCTTTGTCACCATTTCTGTCTCTCTCCATCTCCCTCTCATGCTTGATCTCTTTTCTTTACCAGTTCATCTCTGTCTCTCTGTTTTATTTTATTTATTTATTTATTTTAAAATTTTTTTTAATGTTTTATTTATTTTTAAGACAGAGAGACAGAGCATGAGTGGGGAGGGGCAGAGAGAGAGGGAGACACAGAATCCGAAGCAGGCTCCAGGCTCTGAGCTATCAGCACAGAGCCGGATGCGGGGCTCGAACTCACGAACTATGAGATCATGACCTGAGCTGAAGTTGGACGCTTAACCAACTGAGCCACCTAGGTGCCCCTGTCTCTCTGTTTTAACTATTCCTTCTTGTTCCATTTCTCTGTTGTCTCTCTTTCTCTATTTTCTTCTTGTACCTCATTCTCTCTCCTTATGAGTCTATTTTCTCCCCATTTCATCTTTCTTTGTCCCTTCCTGTCTCTTGCTTTATTTTTACCCCTGATGATGTAAAATACATCAATGGCCTTGTAGCCTCCTCTTCTGAAGATTTCTGTTTCCATCTTTGTGCCTTTTTTATACTAATGGAGTGATTTCTCCTAATTGGAGCGAAGAGGAATCAGAAAGTGCTATGGAGTTCAGCCTCTTTGTTTTTTTTTAAGTTTATTTATTTATTTTGAGAGAGAGAGAGAGAGAGAGAGAGCGACAGAGTGTGTGCAGGGGTGGGGGAGGGGTAGAGAGAGAATCCTAAGCAGGCTTTGCGCTGTTAGCCTGGAACCGATGCCGGGCTCAAACCCACAAAGTGTGAGATCATGACGTGAGCTGAAATCAAGAGTCGGATGCTTAACTGACTGAACCACACAAGCACCCCTCAGCCTCTTTAGTCGTTAGGGGCAATCACACCCCAGGAGAGGCAGGACGCACTAGTGAGAGACTCCTGTAGTCTACTTCTTGTCACTAGGTTTCAGACCCTTCTCACTTGCATAGAGACACATGTCCCTTTTTCTTGATCCAGCTTAGACCTGGCAGCACCTGTTTGTCCAACAGCCAACCTAAGCCTTCCTCTCTGTTCACCAGCTTGGTGGTTTCTCAGCAATAGGTATAGGTAACGAGCTCTCTGCCTGCCTTGGACTCAACGTAATAAGCCAGTGTCCTGGGCTTGCAGCATCCTGCCTGTGTGTATGGGTATGAGGGTCCTGGAGTGGGACTGCCGTGCAGTCTTGGGAAGGCCCCTTTCCCTCACTGAGCCTTTGTCTCCTTATTTCCAAGCTGAAGATCATGATACTTACCTTGTAGTAGTATCCTGTAGGGATTAAATGAAATACTATGTGTAGATACTCCCTTGCTATTCCATTTATTTATTTATTCATTCATTCATTCATTCATTCATTCATTCATTCTCTTCTGCCATTCCAGGTATTCTCCTCTCTTTGTTTCCCAACTTACACTCTCGCCTTGTGGTGTACAGGTATAAGAAGAGGGAAGGTATTAATATGCATTGAACACTTAGTACACACTGCCTCAGCTGACCAGTAAAGAGGTCTAGCTAGGTGCACAGGCTACACTTAGAGCTTCAGGTTGCTCTAGTGATAGAATTCGTTTTTTAAAGCACTTATTTTGTTTTGTTTTTAATTTTTTTAATGTTTATTTACTTTTGAGAGAGACAGAGACAGAATGTGAGTGTGTTAGGGGCAGAGAGAGAGGGAGACACAGATCTGAAGCAGGATCCAGGCTTCGAGCTATCAGCACAGAGCCCGATGCAGGGCTCGAACTTACGAACTGTGGGATCATGACCTGAGCATAAGTCGGATGCTTAACCGACTGAACCACCCAGGCGCCCCTTCATTTTTTTTTTTAACAAATATTTATTGAGCCCTGTGGCAAACCTTGTTCTACCTGCTATAGATACAGAGAAAAATAAAAGAGTCTCTATCTTTGAGGAGCTCAGAGTCTAGTGTGGGAGACAAACACCTATAAGCCAGTTGCAGCCACGGGTGAGAAGGTTGAGGTCAGCCCAGGGGCTGTGGGTGCACAGAGGAAGGAGGAGCTGTCTCTGTTTCAAGGACTCTGGGAAGGTTTCACAGAAGAGGTGATGGTGGGCCGTACCTCACAGGATCAATGCACCTGCTGGCTAGAAAAGAGTGGAAGGGTGGAGAGGGACTTTGAGCTGAGCAAGGTCACACGGGCATAAAACAGGATAGTTTGCTCAGGGAGGAGTGAAATGCCCAGCATATGGGGGCCTGGGCCATGGGGTACATTCTGTCCCCACTCCTCCTACTCATCTCCATCTTGGTGGCAGACTCTCCTTCTCCTTCAGCTTTATGACCTTCCTTCCTCTCTCTTCTCCCACTTCCCCATCCCATGATGCCTTGTCAGAACTTTGCTGAATTTATGGCTAAATAAATAGCCCTTGCTATTCTCAGGCTACTCTAGGGACCTGGAAGCAAGGCTGTTATTCCACTGCTGCTTCTGGTAGTTATGGTCTCTAGCACGAACAAATCTTGAGCTTCAATATGTCAGTCAGTTGAGCAGGTTTTTTAAATGGCAGATCTTTGGAATAACCAGATGCCTAAGGTGATTGAAAAACCAAAGTGGCAAGACCATTATTAAGATCATGAAGGCTTTCAGATGACATCCACCATAATGACCAACGTACCAATGACACCGGATGACCAAGTGATAAGGTTACTGTAGTGACCAGGTAACCAAAAGGACTATATGACTAAGGTGTCAGGTGACCAAGGTGACGATTAGCTCAAATTGACTAATAAATGAGCTACTTGTACTTCCCAGGACCGTTGAAGGAAATACATGCACCTGAGCAGAGCCTGGTCTGACCTGCGTCATTTCTTCTGTTTCTCTCTAGGCTGCTCTGCGTAGACTGGCTGGAGTTTGCCCGGAAGGCCTCCAGGACTCCGACTTCCAGCAACTGGTCCAGCCCCGGCTTGTGGACTCTTTCTTACTCTGCAGCAACATGGAGGAGAGCTTTGTGTAGGAAGGGTGGGAGAGGAAAGCCATCTGGCCCCCTTCTTATGCCCCCTCTGAGTACATTCCTGCGATCAACCTGAGTACCCGTCAGCTCCCTCACCTCTTTATTTATACTTAATTTATTTTTTACATGAAATGGACAAGGGCTAAATACTCTAGTAACATCAGGCAGTCTGTGGTCCTAGGAGTCTTTTTTGTTTTTATTTTTGACTTCTGTGACTTTTCAGTTGCAGATGTTGAAATGCATAGTGACTAATGTGGCAGATTGTCATGGGCGATTTCCCTTCATCTCGCTTGCTCTATTTTCACTATGTAACCTTGCCTCACTTTTCCTCCACTTTGGAACCAGCGTATGTTAACTGCCCAGCAGTCTTTTGGCTTTTTTTTCTTTTTAAGTTGGCTTGCTCCTTTCTAAAAGATTTTAAATAAATTTCATAGTTGGACAGAACATACTAGAAGGAAAGCTTTATTCTATACTAAATGAAATCATACGAAATGTGTCTTGTGTTTTCAGATTAAATTACATCTTAGACTTAAGTTCTTAATTCCTACGGTTTCATGTCACAAAATCTTTTCCAACTATTAAAACTCCATGGAGAGTCGTATTGTTTTCACAAGTGCACGAATGGGTCAAATTCTAAGGGGTTTAGTGAGAAGTCAAAGAGATTTCCAAAGTCCCCAGAAACTCTGTTTCCTTAGGCTTTTTTGCTCTTGTGTAACTTCCTGGTGAGTAGGATCCTCAGAGGAGGCGTTAGTAAATGATACCTTTTCAAAAGTATACTTTAAAGTAGCAGTGTGCTGCATCTTGCTCATACCAGCTTGCAAGCGACAATTGTGAGAATTTGCCCCCAGTTCTGCATTCAGTGGTCTCATTTTGGTAGCTTGAAATTGGTAATGGTGGGAGTATTCGTACCACGGAAATTAGATGATGTTATAACTCAGAGCTTTTTTTTTTTTTTTTTTTTTTAATTTTTTTAACGTTTATTTATTTTTGAGACAGAGACAGACCATGAATGGGGGAGGGTCAGAGAGAGGGAGACACAGAATCCGAAACAGGCTCCAGGCTCTGAGATGTCAGCACAGAGCCCGACGCGGGGCTCGAACTCACGGACCGTGAGATCATGACCTGAGCCGAAGTCGGCCGCTCAACCGACTGAGCCACCCAGGCGCCCCTGTTTTTGTTTTTAAGAACTGGTTTATCCATCTCATTGCTTGAAAGTATCACAAGAATCTGTAAATCCTTCTGAGAGGCTTAATATCATCGTATTGTGATATGATTTTATACAATTCAAGAAGCATTTCTTGAACTCATATTACTATTCTAAACGAGTTAACCTAATGTATCATGTCCTGAGCTAAGCATTTCACATGTATTATCTCACTTATTTCTGATAAGAATCACGTAAGACGTCACTATATTATTAAATTACTGTCTAAGATCACTAACTAGTAAGCGGTGCCAGGATCTGAACCCAGAAATATCTATTACCAGAGCCTTTGGTCCGAAATCTCATGCTCTTAGAGAGCGGTGATGTCAGGGGCTTTCTACCTAAAATGATGATGAAGAAAATGGTAATCATAGTAATAGAAAACACTTGTACAATATTTACCATGTGCCAAGCACTTTTTATATCATTTTATATATCCTTATCAGTATACATTAATATTTATTGCCATATATGATTTATTCAGTCATTATGCAACTCTATGAGGTAGGTATTATACCCATCTTACAGATGAGAAAACAGAGGAAACTCATTTTTCACAGTTGACCATGGAGCTGAAGTAGCAAGTAAATGGCAGGCCCTGGAGTCAGACCAAGGTCTTCTGAGTGCTGATACCAAGCTTCAACTTTCAGGAAAAAGAAGGAATACGATTACAAACATTTTTTTTTAATGTTCACTTATTTTTGAGAGACAGAGAGACAGAGCATCTCTGAGCAGGGGAAGGGCAGAGAGAGACAGAGACACAGAATCCGAAGCGGGCTCCAGGCTCTGATCGTCAGCACACAGCCCGATGTGGGGCTCGAACTCACAAACCGTGAGATCATGACCTGAGCCAAAGTCGGTTGCTCAACCAACTGAGCCACTCAGATGCCCCAGGAACAAGATTTTTGATATACCTCAAAATATCAAAATAACTGAGTTATGCAAATTATCCAAATGTTGACACCTTTCATCATATGGTAACGAATTTTTTTTTTTATTTAAAAAAAAATTTTTTTTTTAACGTTTATTTATTTTTGAGACAGAGAGAGACAGAGCATGAATGGGGGAGGGTCAGAGAGAGGGAGACACAGAATCTGAAACAGGCTCCAGGCTCTGAGCTGTCAGCACAGAGCCCGACGTGGGGCTTGAACTCACGGACCGCGAGATCATGACCTGAGCTGAAGTCGGCGGCTTAACCAACTGAGCCACCCAGGCGCCCCTAACGAATTTTATTAATATCACTCCCGATGTCTTCATCGGCTTGAAAGCTCAAATTTTATCATTGGCAACAAATACTGTCAGTTGTTTCCCTTGAGGAAACAAGCTCACTTTGTTTGTTTTTGTGACGATGTCTGCCAAATACTTCAGTCTCGGTAACCATAGTTTTTCTGTCAATTATTCTCTCAAGTGAAAATAGTCTTCCATGGGAAGTAATGAGTTCCCTTTGCAATTCAAACAATCACACAAGTGCTTTTTTCTTGAAACTGACACCCATCCTAGTTCAGCCCGCAGCGGAAGTGCCTTAAGTGAAATTCTCATGCCAGCACTCAGACCATGAAAAGAAGACACCTCCTAAAGGGTCAGTATTTAACTGTTCACCATTTTTTACTACCTCATCAGGGATATATCTAAGTGAAATTGGTAGTTGAGATTGGTAGTTGAAAGTGGAGGCAGTAATGAATACGATGAGTATAAGAATGGCCTGGTGCTACCTTGATCATACTAAGGTACAATTTTGCCTACCATGGCTTTCGCACAATTAGTACAAGTATCGACAAGTGACGAAAGGTAAACACACACGATACTGAAGAAGAACAAAATTGGAAGACTGACACTACCTGACTTCAAAGCTTTCTGCAAAGCTACTGCAATCAAGACAGTGTGGTATTGGTACAAGAATAGACAAGTAGATGATGCGAACCGAATAAAAGCCTAGAAATACACCCCCTCCAAATATAGTCAATTGATCTTTGACGAAGGAGCAAAGACAATAAAGTGGAACAAAGATAATCTTTTCAGCAAATGGTCCTGGAATAACCAGACAGCCACATGCAAAAAGAAACAAAGAAATTTAGACACAGATTATATCCTTCACGAAAATGAATTCAAAATGGATCACACAGCTAAATGTAAAACACAAAAGTATAAAACTCTTAGAAGATAATATAGGAGAAAATTGAGATGGCTTTGGGTGTGATGATGATGGCTTTTTAGTTACAACATCAGTCGTGATCCACGAGAGAAATAATGGATAAGCTGGACTTCATTGAAATCAAAAACTTCTGCGACAGACAATGCCAAGAGAATGAGAAGACAAGCCAAGACTGGGAGAGAATTCTGTGAAAGACACATTTGGTAAAGGTCTATTCTCCAAAATGCACAAAGAACTCTTAGAATTTGACAATGACAAAATAAACAGCCTTATTAGAAAATGAGCCGAAGACCTGAACAGATGCCTCAGCAAAAAGGTGTGTAGATGACAAGTAAGCAAATTAAAAGATGCTCTATCATGTCATAAGGAAATTCAAATTACGACAATGAGATACTACTACACGCCTATCAGAATGGCCCACATCTGGAACACTGACACCAATTCTGGCGAGGATGTGGAGAGCAGGAACTTTTGTTCATTGCTGATGAGAATGCAAATGGTACCAGTCACCTCACGAGACAGTGTGGCGGTTTCTTACAAAACTAAACATACTCTTACCATACAATCCAGCAATCATGCACCTTAGTTTTTACTCAAAGGAGTTAAGACCATGACCACACAAAAACTTGCACATGGATGATCGTAGCAGCTTTACCCATAATGACCAAAACTTGGAAGTAACATGGCCTTCAGTAGGTAAGTTGATCAATAAATTAGTGTATCCAGACCATTGATGCTATTCACTAAAAAGAAATGAGCTGTAAACCCATGAAAAGACCAGGAGGAACTTTAAATGCATATTACTAAATGAAAGAGGCCAATCCAAAAAGGTTATATATTGTATGATCCCAATGATATGACATTCTGGCAAAAACAAAACCACGGACAGTAAAAAGATCACTAGTTGTCAGGAGTTGGGGTGAGAGTGGTGAACAGGCAGAGTGCAGGGGATTTGGGGGCAGTGAAGATACTCTGTATGATACCATATGGTGGATACATGTTATTATACATTTGTTCAAACCCACGGAATGGAAAACACCAAGAGTGAACTCCAGTGGAAACTGGGGACCTTGGGTGATGATGGTGTGTCAGTGTAGCCTTATCAAATGTGCCCCTCTGGTGGAGGATGTTGACAATGGGGAGGCTGCTTATGTGTGGGGACACGGTGTATGTGGGAAATCTCTGTACCTTCACCTCCATTTTGCTGTGAACCTTAAGCTAAACAAATGAAGTCTTAATAATAAAGGATAGGAAGAATGAAGAAGAAGAAGAAGAAGAAGAAGAAGAAGAAGAAGAAGAAGAGGAAGAAAGAAGAAGAAGAAGAAAGGATAGGAAGAAGACCTAAGACTGAGGGAACCAAGAGCCTATTCAAAGGCGCTGGGACTCATGGCACAATGGAAGCTTCCACGTAAGATTCTGGGCGAGAGCGCTCTGCCTTGGGGGACCTGCAGCTCAGTCATGTCTTTCCTCTGGCTATATTCAACTTCGGAATAATTCCCGTACCTCTAACAATATCTTTTGTAACACCCACAAATGCATGCTGTTGCACAGAAGGGAAACTTTATTAATAAGCGAAAGAGGAGGAGGAAGAAAAAGAAGCTCGACACAAAGTAGAAAACTCAGGCCAAAGGCTCGAAGGGTCTGTTTTTTTGTTGTCTGTTTTTAAATCAGGTTATTCAGACAGACAGAACTTTTGAAAAAGAACGTTTGCAAGCGGGATGAAAGGGTGGCATCAGGCTGTGGATGGAATTTACAGTTAGAACCCGGTGATCGAGGAGAGCTCCATGACCTTCCTCTCTAGGCTGTAAAGGGTGGAGGCAGGAGGGCGGGACGCAGTCTCAGCTTATAAGACCCTCAAAGCCCCTGGATTCTCCAGCAGCCTGCAGCACAGACTGTGTTTGGCTGCATCTGTGACAGCTTCTGGGCCTCTGGGGCGGGGAATCCCACTCTGAGACTCAGAACAAGGGCGGGGGGTGGGGGGAAGGAGACTTTCTTCATAGCTCGGTGGCTCCACCTGAAGTCTGCCCCAAGGTCAGAGCTGGTGCTGATCCGATTTAGTGAGTGCTTTCTGCAGGCAGTAAATGACGTGTATTAACCCTCCCAATTCTCACATTCGCGCATTAGTTATCGGTATTAATATTCGCATTTGCCATTACAGATGTGGAAATGAGGCTTGGAGAGGTTAAGTAATGTTGCCAAAATCGAATAATTAATACAGATGTGGGGACTGAAGCCACACCTGTCTGACTTCAGACGTTTATTAGGAAGAAAGCAGGCAGTCAGCACAAGGCACCTACGAGAAGGTAGATACAGTTCCGGACTTTCATAGAACCATAATCCTCCAGCGAACATACCATGAGGGTCTGCCCCAGGCTCAGGAAAGGAAAGTAAAAATGAGTAAGTGCTGGGATTACTTGTGATTTTGGTTGTCAATAAGCCAAAGCCCTTAGAAAAGCTGCAAAGCACAACAGGTAAAACAAATACAAGCTCCGCAACCTATCTCAGTTTGAATCCTGGTTCTACTGCTTCCTCACTGTGTGACTTTGGACAAGGCACATAACCTCTCTGTGCCTCAGTGTCCTCATCTGTAAGAGGGGAGAAGGATAGCATCTTAATCACAGAATTGTCAGAATTAAACGTGTTAAGACCTGGAAAGGGCTTAGAATAAAGCCTAGTGACAGATAAGAAATGTGGCCGCAGTTGAAGTCCCAGATCCCACCTTTGCATGTATTCAGATTACCTGGTCCCTCTTGATAGTGCCTCATGTATAAACCCATAGTGTGTTAGAAACAGACTTTAATCCTACAAAGGATGTAGGGACTATCTAGTCCCATCTCTACACCCTACACTTAGGAGTAAAAAGACTGGTCTAGAATTACAAAGCAAATTAATGGAAGAGCTAGGACTTGGGTCCACGAAATAACAACTACTATACTTTGTTGGAGAACCTGCTCTGTGCCAGGCACTGTAACATACATGACTTCACTGCATTTCTAAGACAACCCTGTTAAATAGCCTTTATTAATCCCTTTGTATGAATAAGGACTGAGGTTCAGAGAGACTTTACATCTTGCCCAATGCCATGTAACTGGTAACAGAAGACAAGATCTAAGCAAAGACTATCTGGCACCCAAGCCATGATCATTCCACTTTGGGGCACGTGTGTTTTATTGCATCCACATACACGTAAGCTCAAACACCAGCTTGATTTTAAAAATATAAATACAATGTTTTGGCAAATTCTGAACTTTCTCTTTACTTGAAAAAAATAGTTTTCATTTTTATTTACATAACTGTTAAGCACAGATGCATGAGCTTAGTTATTCATTTGTTAAAATTACAATAATAGATATGAAGATTATTTCAGGGAGAAAGAATAGGAATGAGACGGTGAAATATAACTTAATCAAAATAGAAATCCTGGGCATTTCCTGATCAATACCACCAACACCTCTAAAACAGCTACTCCTTCATCTAGTTTCAGAATAAAGCATCAAAGACAAATCAAAGTAGACACTCTGTGTTATCAATTCCATTTTTAAAGCAATGACAACCTTTGAAAACAATTGTTTTAAAATTCCTTTTTGTTAGAGATTTCTGATGGTCCCTTTGTAGAGATCCTATTTATGTCTGCAGTCTTACAGTCTCCTTCCCTGTGATTTTTATATGTAATTTCTCTATAGCATTTGAGGCTACACATGACTGATGAAAGCAGAAATTAGAGAGGTGTGTGTGTGTGTGTGTGTGTGTGTGAGAGAGAGAGAGAGAGAGAGAGAGAGGGAAATTGTTTCAGACTTAAGACCCTCAAAAGAAACCATGGAGTCCAAATAGAAATCCATAGAAAAATCCATAAAGGGCTATTTGCATATTTTCAAATTTTGGATCACATAAAAAAATGACTCTTGTCATTTACATGGCGTTTTCTTTAAAGTCCGTGGCCACTCTCTTCCCCACTCTGAGACTGAATCAGCCCCACTGCAGCTGTGTCCCACCGTCAACCTTTCAGTCATCTCTCATTTTGGTGCAGGCCATGGTGACCACTTTGACAGCGGGGATGTAGGAGTGACTACTTGTGAGTGAGACTCCTCTGGCTTCTGCCCTCACGGAAGGCCGGGAGAGGAAAAGCTTTCAGGGCTGTTTTTCAGCTCCATCTTGGCTGCCCCCGCTGCCCCCCAGCTGTGCTGTGCTGTGCTTTCTGCTAAATCGACCAGTCCCTTGAGGTGCAAGGTCGGGGAGGGGGAGGCTAATTTTCAATGGTCTTTGAAAAATTTGTTCTTTAGTCTGCATATTAAAATGTAGCAATAACTTACCGATACGTTTAAAGTACTTCTAAAGTTAAAAGTTCGTCTGGAGAGTTCCATTTAGATGGTTGGTTGGTTATGACCAAGGGTGGTTCATTTGACTCATCTGGGGTCATTCATTGCCTTGTACCTGGTTGGCACTTTCCTCATGGAGGTCTTTAGAGAGAATTTCTAGCTTTGAACAAGACATTTTAAAGGCCCATATAGCAGGCAAGGAAAGTGGAGGTCTTTCACATTCAACCTCATTACTCACCTCCAGAAGACAAGTCCGATCTGATTTTCCAGCATTTTACTCAAGGGATCCAGTATTTGGGAGTGACATGGAGCTCTCTTATCCGGGTCCTTCAGACAGTGATAAAGGTGGAGGTACACAAAAGCAGAAGATGCTCACG
The DNA here is from genome assembly GCF_023721935.1 of Panthera uncia. Taxonomy (NCBI): domain Eukaryota; kingdom Metazoa; phylum Chordata; class Mammalia; order Carnivora; family Felidae; genus Panthera; species Panthera uncia. The sequence goes on along the minus strand of NC_064808.1, from coordinate 41,956,536 downwards.
AATGTCAGATGATATGTCACCAAACAGGAAGAAAATGGTCCTGGGTGAAGGCAGTCAACATCTCTTTCTCTGAAATTGCTCCTCAGGAAGGTTCCTATGACTCCCTCCATGCTGGCAGCTCTCAGTCAAATGACCAGTGGACATTTGCACTTTCTCTAAGAACTTGGCCAGGATGGCCGTGTCCTTGTCTACCTCCTGGCACCTGAGTTTGATGGCCTTGTGGAGTACGTCCATGTGCTGGTTGGCCTCCCTCTCCTGCCCATGGTTGTCCACACACACACCCCTCAGCTGTGCTGTATCTTCTACCTTTAGGATCAAGGCTTCCTTCACGTTGCTGAATCTCAAGTGAGTCATGGCTAAAACCCTTGGCAAGGGAGACCCCAGAGAAGCAGGTGAGGCTCAGGATTGCTCACTTGTAAGAGACTTGGGAGCTTTTCTGCAGATTTCACATTACTATTTAACTCCCTTTTGTAGGGTTGGATGCTCACCATAACTGTTGATCGAAGGGCGGTGGGGTCAATCTCCTGCCCCAAAGACCAGTTCAGAAGAGTCAGGACCTGGGACACAGAGCTCATCTTCAGTCTCTCTGCCTTCCTCCTACAGGCATGTCCCGTGGGCTGGGGACCCCCAGCTGTCATCCCAGGACTCTCTCCAACCAAGCTCAGGTCTTAAATACTTATTCATCAATTAAAATATCTTCCCTCTCTCCTTTGTTGCTTAGTGATATCCCCCAACATTGATTTGGCTCTCCTCCTGCTGCCGGAAACTTCCCAAACGATGGAAACTCCTCAGGCCTGACATCGTGAAATTGCAGGATCACAAAATGCAATTCAAGATCCACATAATCTTGGCAAGGACTTGAACCAGAGAGCTCATGTAGTTCAAGCCCAAGACTCATGTATCTGTTATTACTTACTAATCAGATGACATTTTGAACCTTGTAGATATATATTTTTAAATGATTATTTATTTATTTTGAGAAAGAGAGCTCAAGCAGTGGAGGGGCAAAGAGAGAGGGAGACAATCCCAAGCAGGCCTCAGGTCAGCGTGGAGCCCCATGTGAGGCTTGATCCTATGACTGTGAGATCATGGCCTGAGCCTAAATCAAAAGTCAGACTCCCAACCCACTGACCAACCCAGGCGCCCGGAGCCTTGTAGATATTTTAAATGTTAGTATAGAGAGGATAGTGGTACATTCATACAGGGAAGTACTATAAACAAAGTACCTCAAATTTGCCATGTTGATGCATCTTAAAAACACACTGTTGGATTAAAACAAGTTATACAAGATACCTACAATGTCATTTATATAAACGTTGATGTACACAAAATACTATAAATGTCTGTGGAAAAAATTATAGTTTAAATATTAATTCATGGATAGTGTTATGAGTTAAATTTTGCCTCCCCCCCACACCCTCCAAATTCATATGTTGAAATCCTAACCCTAGTATTGCAACATGACCTTATTTGGAAATGGAGTCATTGTAGACGTAATTGGTTAGGATGAGGTCATACTGGAGTAGGGTGGGCCCCTTATTTATTATGACTGGTGATCTTAGAAATTTGGACACAGAGACAGGCACCTGGGGCAAACACCACATGAGCCTGGAGTTACACTATCAGAAGCTAGAAGCGAGGCCTGGAACAAATCCTTCCCTTGTGCCTTCAGAGGGAGCGTGGCTCTGTCGACATCTTGGTCTCTGATGTCGAGACTCCAGAAATGGGAGGCAATAACTTTTTGTCATTTAGGCTAACCAATCTGTGGCATTTTAAAATGGCACCCCCCCCTCCCCCTGGCAATCGATACAGGTGGGAAGAATACACATGAACTGTGAGATAATGCTTGTCCTGGGAAGGAAGGGAAGGGAATGGGGTTGAGGAGGAATATATGAGACCTTTATTTCATTCATAATAAAATAAGAGACCTGCAGTATTTATGGTAAAATCTTACTAAGTGTTAAATTTGGGTAGTGAACAGGTGGGTGCTTGTTTATTATTCTGTACACTTTTTTTTAATGTTTATTTATTTTGAGGGAGACAGAGAGAGTGTGTGTGAACAGGGGAGGGGCACAGAGAGAGGGAGAGAGAATACCAAACAGGCTCCAGGCTCTGAGCTGTCAGCACAGAGCCCGACTAGGGACTCGAACTCACGGACCACGAGATCATGACCTGAGCTGAAGTTGGACACTTAACCAACTGAGCCACCCGGGCGCCCCTCTATACTTTTCTTAATACGCAAAGTATCCCAAAACTAATCAAAAAGATGTTTAGAGGAGTGTATCAGCATACTTACAGCAATCATGGCATGTTGTCCCTGGTTGCTGATTCTAAAGCCGCAGTAAACTTAATGCCTGGTCCCGACTTTAGCGGCATTAAGCCCGCAGGGTAAGAGATTGAAGTTGCTGAGAAGCAATCCAGGCGGGCAACACAGGGGAAACCAGAGCCGACACAGACTAGATTTATTTTTAGAAGCAACCACCTATTCACGTGCTCGTCCCTTGAAGGCTTTTTATAATTGAGACTGCTTCATTCATCCTGCTTTGGGGTTGAGATGAAAGGTCAGAATTTTACCAATTAGAGGAGTAGATCCTTATGGAAAATGCTGTCTCTGAAGTAGTTACAGCTCACACAATGCCCCGTCTGGAGACAGCTCTTCAGGGCAGGGGGTGAGGTAATTTGCTGTGTTCGTACTCGACTTGGAGACAATCAAAGAATTCTTACTGACACCTGCTGGACCTTTTGAATACTTCCTGGTCTAAGAACCAGGAATTCTGGAACACAGCTCCTCACAGGCTGATTCCAGAGCTCTCTGCCCTGGGGCGGGTCTGGTAGCATTCTGGATATGCAACTTGAAATCAAATTTAAGATCTTTTGCTCACTGTACACATTTAGCATAATGCATCCATGACAGAATGAGGCAGGACATCTAGGGTATAATTAACAATCACTATTCTACGACAGTCTCAGCAACACAAATGCCAATTTGCTTGTCAAATTCCAACGAGAGACGAAGGGGCCATGTGGTAACCATACAAAACAGAGTCCTTTTTGTTTCGAAGACCAGACCCAGCAATTGCTCTGTGTAACAGGAAAGGAAATCTTGTCCAATTTTGGTCCCCTGAGCTGTAGATGGAAGTTCACTGCCTGAACATCTCTCCCGAATCAAATTCCAACCCCACTGGTTTCTATGGATCCTTGTGGGAGTCAGTAAAGGTATAAACAGAGGTCCAAGAACCAAGAAGAGGTAATTCAAAGAACTAACACCCAGCACCTTCGCTTGGGTCATGGGGGATACATGCCAATTAAAAGCTCTAGTAGTCATTTGATTTTGTTGTTGCTTAACAAAGACAAGAAAGTGAATTATTACTTGATAACTGTGGTTTGACAGGGAGATTTTTATCTAAAAGTGGGATTATCTTTGAGAATTAATGAAAAGAAGTCCCTTGTGGTATGAATGTTAAAACCTACTTCTGTAGATAATATTGAAATTACTTTTTTTTCTCCTGAAAAGAAATATTGATCAAGACACAAGTAACTAAATTTTTATCTCTTCCACCCCATAGTCTCCCAATCTAAGAAAGAGTTGTATGATTTGAGTTAAAATTAGATTTTCAAGCAAATTTGACTCCTACTTTTATATTTTTGAATGAATGTCAGTTCTCAGATTCTTTCTGTTTGGGAGACAAGATGAAGGAAAAGAAATAAGATTTATTAAAATGCTTGACACTTTACACGCATCCTTGGATTTTATTTTTAACAGGTACTATTATGCCCATTCTACAGATGAGACACTTTGTCTCAAAGAAGTTCAATATTTTGCCACCCGTTTCATGACTAGCAAGCAGGAAATCCAGGATAGGAACCCAGTTTTGTCTGACTCAAAAACCCATGCTCTCTCCCTTCGATAACACTGTCTATACTCGATTATAATCGCTGGATGCAAAAATTTTCCAAGTTCTACTTGGGTCTCTTTTGTGTACCTAAGCAATTGAAAACGTATGTATTTCCAGCATTCAGACTGAAATCCCTTTTCTGTGCTCCAGTGTGGGAGAGAATCAGATGGTGAAAACGGCATAGTGATCAGTAGGCAAAAAGTGGTAACAACAGAGGTGGAGCTTTGGTTTCACGGCCAAGGCCAACATGAATCCAATAGACATGGGGCGGTGGAGAGGATTCTTCCCAGCCCAGCCTGACTGGGGGCTGGGGGAGGCCTGGCTCACACTCCCAAGGCCCTGAGTCCTTCTCAGTCTCTAATCTTAGATGCCAGAGACAAGTTTCTAACCCAGTCTTCCCTCCCAGGATGCAGAGTAGTAACTGTAAATATCACCTGGGTCACTCCATCCACTGCAGTCTTGACCAGGTTCGTTAAAAGGCAACCATAGAACGCAGCTGAGAAGCATGTGTATAATGAAGCAGGTGACCAAATTTATTCATTTCATAAATGTTTATCTAGCACCTCTTCTTGATGTCATAGGACAGAATGCAGGTATATGGGCCATCTAGATCTAGGTATAAATCCTTGCCGAGTCACTTGCTATTTAATCTAGGACTATTATTTCATATCCCGGCACCATATCCATAAAATGAGAATAATGCCAGCACACGGGGTTGTTGTAAGAGTTAGAAAAAAAAATATAGGATGCATCTAGTATGGGGCTCAGCACATTGAAGGTATAGAACAAAATGCTAGCTATTATTGCTTTTTAAAATGATGCATTTAAAATGATTATTGTGTTATATGGATGGGATAGAACCTGTGAGAGGCCCAGGGACAAAAACAAACAAAAGAAAAAACCCCCTGAAGAACAGGGAACTGTCGCTATGAGCCTTTGAGAAGTGCACATCCACTATGAGAACCAGAGACATAAACTCATACGGGTGACAGGGTGGGGTAGGGCCCATGACTGAGGTAAGGCCAAAGTTCTCCAGGAGTGCCTCTTATCCTTTACTATGAGTTAATGTTAGTTACTATTATGATTATAACTAATATAATTAGTTATTATTAGAACTGTTATAACTAATGACTATTAGTTAATGTAAATATATTTAAAAAAGCTACAAATAATATAAGGCCTGAAGACATCGGGGGTCTATTGCTTCCATCAATGCACTTCACCAGAGCAAAACTATAAGCCAGGAATCTCTGGGCCAAAGATGGAAATTAGATACTGTTTCACGTATTAATTCTGACAATTAATAGTGGCTTCCTGTGATGCTCTGTTGGTGGGAATTCTGATAAGAACGGGATAGCATACGCTTCTTATATCAAAGTGGCTATGGGCTTGGATTCTGGAGCCAGGCTGCTCTGTTCCTTGTTTAATCCTGGACAAGCTTCTTAATTTCTTCATGCTTTAATGCCTTCATCTGTAAGATGCTAACAACAGCATTACCCGAATCATGGAATTGTGGTTAGAGATAGATTAGTTAATTTAGGAAAGAGCTTAGAATAGCAACATAGTTAGATATTATGATTATTATTTTCATCATCACTGGTAATTCCTGCAAGTGGGGAGGGAGGAGTAATGTAAGAAATTTCTGTAACATTGTTTACTAGACCTGATCTAACTTCTCTCCTGCCCCATTCTGAGTTCTGAGTTTATTGTCAGCCCTTTGTACACACTGCTTTAATCCACGTTCCATTTTGGCCTCACGGAGTCCGTTCCACTTTCCTATACCAGAGCCAACATCTAGCAGCAGATTTCCATTCTTTGTGCAATTTCTCAAAGTCCAGTCTTCAAGGTATAGAGTGACATAGTCCCAACCACAGAAAACTTTGTATTCTTCCAGCCATTTGGTACCTGATTAACCACCTATTTTGCATTAGATTCTTTTTTTTTAAGTTTATTTATTTATTTTGAGGGGGGAGGAGGGGCAGAGAGAGGGAGGGAGAGAGAGAAAATCCCAAGCTGACTCCGCACTGTCAGCACAGAGCTGGATATAGGGCTCGAACTCACAAAACCATGAGATCATGCCCGAAGCCAAAACCAATAGTCAGATGCTTAACTGACTAAGCCACCCAGGTGCCTCAGCATTCGATTCTTTACACCCATCATCTCTGGTACTTAGAATAATCTGACAAAGATGTATTTACAAAGGAGGAAATGGAGACTTAGGGCATGTAAGTGGCAATTCAGTTAAGGGGGTAAGATCTGGGATACAAACTTTGATATTTTTGGTCTCAAAGTTTGTGCTTCTTCCTTTCTTACCACATGCTGCATTCTGGAACCTACTATTGTCAGCACTTGGTTCTAGCACAAGTTAGGGTACAGAATTGGCAGTGTTTGTCCTGAGGAATATTGGGAGAGAAGGGGAAGTTAGCAGGAGATCCCAGAAAAGAAACAGGCAATGACAGATCAAGTGCAGTCAGGAACCCACTTGTGTGCCAAGTATGGGACTCAGGCTGGACTGACTGGGGTCAGAGGAACAGAGGGGTGGGGGAAGATTCAGAGCTGCAGGGAGGCACAGTAGGAATGTCAGGCACAAAGGGAACAGTGGGACTGGGGCTCAGTAGAGGGGACGGGCCGGACCAGCAGCTTGAAGCAGAGAAGCCTCTCCTAATTTTTGGAGTGTGGGCCAAGACTCCCATCTTGCTGGGTCCTATTATCTTACAAGATACCCCAAGAGAGAGAGGGGAAAAGGCAGGTGGTAGCTTGTGCTCCCCTTGGAAAATTAATCCTGTAAAAGGGCAAGAGAGCTTGGAACTTCCATTTCCAGCAGTGTGCCAGATATGGGGTACCCTGATTGGCCCTCACTGAAAACAGCTGAAAACAGTGCATAAATTATAGACAACATCTTATTAAAGGCTCTAATGAGCTGGCAAGAGAATAAGGAGCTATAAACCAAGTGAAAGGAGAAACCCAAGAGGAAGCCTTTTACCAGGAGGGCATTTGCTAAACCAGATGAAAAGGAGCTATGGTTTTCAGAACCTTGCATGGCACTGCTGAATTAAAACCAAGTCCAGAACGTGCCCGAAGTGGAGGGTCTGCAGAGTCTAAGGAGAGGCCTGCCAGCACAAAGTTAGGGCTCTAAAGAATTACACCTGTGGTACAAGGATGGGCTAGAAATAAATCCAAACTTCCAACCCAGAAGGCTGGAAGGAAAACCGCCTGTCTTGGTCTTTGGCCCCAATACAGGAAAATGTGCGCCACAAGATGGCGCTCACGCGAACTTGTAGTCTGGATTCACACTATTTGGGGGATTAAAAAAAAAAAAAAAAAAAAAAAATCTCCAGGTCAAGGATTTTGATCAAAGCGGCTCTTTACTCAGAGAAAAGTAAAATTCTCTGTGGAAGAAACAATTTCAAAGGCCTCAGAGCATTTCCACAGATAAAGTTCTAAGATGTATGTACGCAGTCAACAAAACAAAACAAAACAAAAACAAAACCCATGTGGAACAAAAGGAAATAAAGCCCTTTGAGAAAGGGCCAAAACAACAACAAAAAGAGCCAGACCTACATTAATATAGATGTTTGATTTTTCAAATACAGTATATAAATAAGAATTTTTTTTCAGAGAAATGAAAAGAGGATTCACAATATTTGAAAAGAGCAAGGCTATTATAAGTAACCAAATGGATTTAAAATAGAAACAATAAAACTTCAGGGTGCCTGGATGGCTCAATCAGTTAAGCGTCTTCAACTGATTGTTTTCAACTCAGGTCATGATCTCAGGGTTTGTTGGATGGAGCCCTGTGTGGGGCTCCACGCTGAAAGCACACAGCCTGCTGGGGATTCTCTCTCCCCCCTCCCTTTCCCCCTCCCCCACTCGTGTTCGCTCTCTTTCTCTCTCAAAAATAAATAAATAAACTTAAAAAAAGAAACAATAAAACTCCTAAAAATAAGTTAAAAAATAGAGTAATTGAAATGAGAATGCCATAGATGATTTTTAAGTAGGCTTCACAGGCAACGTGGGGGGGGGGGGGCTTGAACTCACGATCCCAAGATCAAGAGTCACGTGCTCTACTGACTGAGCCAGCCAGTCGCCTCTCAATAGATGATTTTAAAAGCACATTAGAAGCTGCTACAAGCAGAAGGGAGTCTCCGGAGTCAAGCGCAGACGAGAGGCCCACGGAAGAGGGTAGGAAGGGCGGCGAGGCGGTGCGCGCTCCACGGACTGGCGGGAGGGAGCCCGGGGCGGAGGGGCGGCTCGCCGGCCAAGCAGAGCCCCCGAGTCTGGCTGGCAAAAGCGGAGGGGCCGGACAGACTGTGTTCCGACAGCAAGCGCGACTTAGCGTCTGGGAGGTCATAAGTTAACAGCTCTGCTCGGAAAGCGGGAAGGCTGGAGGACAAAGGGAGGGAGAGCTGCTGAGCCCCCGGACGGCAGAGCTCAGCTTGGCGGGGAACAAAGGCGCCAGCGCCATCTCCCCCGCCCATCCCCCAGCCAAAATCCCAAAGGGAACCAGTTCCTGCCAGGGAACTTGCTCGCTCCGCGCAAACACCCAACTCTGTGCTTCTGCGGAGCCAAACCTCCGGCAGCGGATCTGACTCCCTCCCGCTGCCACAGGGCTCCTCCTGGAGTGGATCACCTAAGGAGAAGCGAGCTAAGCCTGCCCCTCCAGCCCCCGTGCACCTTGCCTACCCACCCCAGCTAATACGCCAGATCCCCAGCAACACAAGCCTGGCAGTGTGCAAGTAGCCCAGACGGGCCACGCCACCCCACAGTGAATCCCGCCCCTAGGAGAGGGGAAGAGAAGGCACACACCAGTCTGACTGTGGCCCCAGCGGTGGGCTGGGGGCAGACATCAGGTCGGACTGCGGCCCCGCCCACTAACTCCAGTTATACACCACAGCACAGGGGAAGTGCACTGCAGGTCCTCACCACGCCAGGGACTCTCCAAAATGACCAAACGGAAGAATTCCCCTCAGAAGAATCTCCAGGAAATAACAACAGCGAATGAACTGATCAAAAAGGATTTAAATAATATAACAGAAAGTGAATTTAGAATAATAGTCATAAAATTAATCGCTGGGCTTGAAAACAGTATACAGGACAGCAGAGAATCTCTCGCCATAAAGATCGAGGGACTAAGGAACAGTCACGAGGAGTTGAAAAACGCTTTAAACGAAATGCAAAACAAAATGGAAACCACAATGGCTCGGCTTGAAGAGGCAGAGGAGAGAATAGGTGAACTAGAAGATAAAGTTATGGAGAAAGAGGAAGCTGAAAGAAAGAGAGATAAAAAAATCCAGGAGTATGAGGGGAAAATTAGAGAACTAAGTGATACACTAAAAAAAAATAATATACGCATAATTGGTATCCCAGAGGAGGAAGAGAGAGGGAAAGGTGCTGAAGGGGTACTTGAACAAATTATAGCTGAGAACTTCCCTGAACTGGGGAAGGAAAAAGGCATTGAAATCCAAGAGGCACAGAGAACTCCCTTCAGACGTAACTTGAATCGATCTTCTGCACGACATATCATAGTGAAACTGGCAAAATACAAGGATAAAGAGAAAATTCTGAAAGCAGCAAGGGATAAACGTGCCCTCACTTATAAAGGGAGACCTATAAGACTCGTGACTGATCTCTCCTTTGAAACTTGGCAGGCCAGAAAGGCTTGGCACGATATCTACAGTGTGCTAAATAGAAGCTGCTACATAGTGAACTGATGAATTGGAAGATATGTCCAAAAAAAAAAGTGTCCATAGAAGTCCCTGACGGACAATGTGAAAGAGAGGTTAAGAAAAATGAAATAGAGTCAATAGGTACAACATATGCTAAATTGGAATTCCAGAAAAGGAGGAAGGAAAGGAGGGGGCAGTGATTGTGTTTGAAAAATGTCAGGGCTCAAAATTTTCCAACACTGACGAAAGTCATCACTTTCTCACTCAGAAATGATCGATTTCCCAGCAGGACAAATTAAAAGAAATCCACATGTAGACGTATAAAAATAAAACCACAGAATATCAAAGACTAAGACAAGACCTAAAAGGGGAGGGTTGGAGGGGGTTGGGGGGGGAGATGGCTTAAAAAATCATCATTAGTACAAGAGCTTGTTTTTCTTTCTTTTTTTTTTAAATTTTTTTTTAACGTTTATTTATTTTTGAGACAGAGAGAGACAGAGCATGAACGGGGGAGGGTCACAGAGAGAGGGAGACACAGAATCTGAAACAGGCTCCAGGCTCTGAGCTGTCAGCACAGAGCCCGATGCGGGGCTCGAACCCACAGACCGTGAGATCATGACCTGAGCCGAAGTCGGACACTTAACCAACCCAGCCACCCAGGCGCCCCGAGAGCTTGTTTTTCAATAGCAAAAATGAAAGGCATCAGTGGAATGCTGTTATCAATGTATTGGTTTTCTACTGCTGTCACAACAAATTACCACACATTTTAGCAGCTTAGAATAACATAAATGTACGCTCTCCCGATTCTGTGGGTCAGAGGTGTAGGCTGACAGCCAATTTCTCTGCCCTGAGTTTTACAAGGCTAAAACCAAACTGTCAGCCAGGTGGCTTCTTACCGGGAAGAATCCACTTCTAAGTGCACTGTGGTGGTTGGAATAATCCAGTCCCTTGCAGTTGTAGGAGTGGGGTTCTGTTTCTCTGCTGACAACCAGCTGGGGGATGCCCTCAGATCCTGAAGACCTGCCTCTGCTCCTTGAACGTGGGTCTCTAGATTCCAGAGCCAGCAACAGTCTCCAATTCTTTTCATGCACAAATCTTTCCGTCTTCCTCTTTGCTACATCTCTCTCCCTCTTCTACTGCATTATCTCTGACTTTCTCTGCTTGTAAAGGCTCTTGGGGTTAGATTGGACTACTGGATACTCCAAGATACTCTCTCCCGCCCTCCCTTTTTTAAGATCAATACCTTAATTACGTTTGCAAACTCCCTCTTGCCATGTAATGTAACCTATTCACTGGTTCCTGGTATTAGGACCTGGACATTTTTGGAGGCGGTGTTATTCCGCCTACCATGTATTGAGAGAAAATAACTGTTTGGAAAGCTTTTTCAAGAATAAAGGGAGAATGGTACTCTTAGATAAAAAGAAAATAACTAAAAGAATTTGTCATCATAAAGAGTTCACTAAAGGGAAATCTAAAGAATATATTTTAAGTGGAAGAAACGTAATCCTGGAAGGAGAATCTGGGAGTGAAAAAATGAGAAGTAAAGAAAGTAACAAGTATGTGGGTAAATCTTAGTGAACACCGGATAAAGTAACAGAAGGTTTTGAGAATCAAGAAAACTAAGGTTACACTAAAATATCTGATGACAGTAATGTGTAAATGGGGTGGAATGAATGTATGCTAAAGTCTTTATATATGTTCTCTGAATGCAAACAGATTTACTGTAAAGGATGTCCTTTAGGCAAATTCTTGCAGGGTCTCTTTGTCATCAATTGATTTCTTTCTTGTTTTATCTGTGTTAGGTTTTGAAATCAAAGTTATGCTGTCCTCTTAATAAAAGTTATATACATTTCCTTCTAGAATAATTTTTTAAGATAGGGATATTTTGGGTAATCAGAAAAATTAGTCAACTAGACCATTTAATATTCTTTGTGGGAAGATTTTTTTAAATTTCAATTCCATTTATTTAAGGGTTATTGGACTATTCACGTTTTCTTTTTCTATAGTCCGTTTTGGTACATTTTTTCCATAGTCAGTTTTTGGTGGATTTTATAATTCATGTCTCTTTTATTGGCATATGAATTTCAGAGTATCTCCTTGTTATCTTTTAAAATTCTACTGAATCTGAATTACATCTCATTCTCCATTTCTAGCATTTTTGAGCTTTTATTTTTTGTAGTAACCAAGTTTTCCAGAAGCCTGTAAATTTTATTAGTATATTCAAAAAACTAATTCATGGTTTCATATATTTTTTCAATTTTATGTTATTTTCTATTTTATTTCTAAAAATCCTTATTATTACTTTAGTATAGTATTTTTCAGGGATATATTTTCTTCTTTTTTCCCTTTAACTTTTTTTTTAATGTTTATTTTATTTTTGAGAGAGACAGAGACAGAGTGAGAGCAGGGGAGGGGCAGAGAGAGAGGGGACACAGAATCCGAAGCAGACTCCAGGCTCTGAACTGTCAGCACAGAGCCCGACGCGGGGCTCAAACTCACGAACCGCGAGATCATGACCTGAGCCGCAGTTGGACGCTCAACCAACTGAGCCACCCAGGCGCCCCTCCCTTTAACTTTTAATCTTTTTTTATCCTTATATTTTGGCAATAGATTTTTTTCCCCCAATCATCATAGTAAAATTTATCTAAAACTTGGAAGTGCATAGCTTTTGTCATAAAATTTTCCAATAGGTTTGTGGTTCTCTCAGGCTAGTAATTTCTGCAGGTACTCAGGAACAAAGTCCATTTGCTCTAAGATCACAGACAGATAAACTTGATATTTGCAGTTCTGACATGATTTCCAGGAACAGGAAAATGTTCTTCCAGAATATAGGGATGAAGTTTCAAATGCTTCCTAGGTGTAGAGAAAATGTAAGAATCTGCCCAGGAGTTAGTTTTACTCTTAGAGGTGGGTTATTTGTGTTTTTGGAGAAGGGAATAAAATAGTTTAAAATAAAGGCCTTTCTAGAATGAGACCAAGAACAGAGCAATTTGTTGTATAGGTTATAAAGCTGTTTGCCTATGAAAAGGTGGAGTCCAATCCATGATCTCATGGTAAATATAAGGAAAGGTCCTTTGAGTTACAGAAAAAGAGAGTTGTACATCTGTATACCATCAGTGATGGGATGAGATGCTCCAATACTAATAGAAGGAATAAAAGAGATAGCAAGACCACTATTCTTCAATGAAACATCATCTGATATTCTTTAAGGCTCAATGTGATGTTATTAAGGCTGTATATGAGCATTTCCAGGCACAAGCCCACTATTAAAAGAAGAGAGAAACATATATCACACCAAACTGAGGCCAAAAGCAGCACCTTACCAACTGTTCATCAAAGAGATATCATCAAGGCTCACATCAAAGTAAGATGTTTTATGAGATATCCAAAGTACCAGGACCAGGAGGATATCCATATAATGTGTCTAGGTAATTTCTTGGAATTTTTTTTTCCAAAAAGAGTAGAAGAATGAGACTTCACAGTTTTTATACCAATGATATGGAATTTTGGAATACAGTAGGCTCAGTACCACAAAAAGGGGTATTAAGCATTTCTTTACAAATAAGACTACACCAAGAGAAGACTGAATAGGACCCAGATAAAAGGAGCATATTGTTTAAAGGCCCCATTGGAATCAGCTGAAGCCCTTCCTATCCTCTATTTTGGGCACATATGCTTTAGAAGGAAAGTTTAGAGTTGCATCCAGCTTCAATAAGAGATGCCCGTTCATTCATGGGGAGTGTGCCAAAGAAGGAATGTATATAACAGTTATCAAGGAAGCACTGAAATAGACAAAGGCAGCTGTGGATTCATATACTCCAGATGTTTCTTCAGAAGTAGTGGAGGCATCCTGCATCCCACAGATCAGCTCTTGACCCACATTTTAAATTACAAATCTAAAGGATGTGTCACACTTGTGTTCATCTTTGCTTGGTCAGGGATGAAATTCAAACAATGGATGACACGATGTGATTTTAAAGAGCCACTTTATACATTATTCAAGATCCGAACGTCATAGACACACATTAGAATAGGAACTTTTACAGATGTCTTGGGAACTGCACTGGCCTTTATAGGGGTCTGTTAACAATTTTCAGACCACTTATTGTTACACGTATTTAATTAAGTTGAACCTTCCTGTTCTGTCCATCATCTGTGAGGAGTGGATCACTAAATTTTCCAGGGAGTAAGCTAAGAAGGGCAATAGGCCATTTTTTAAATGGGAGGAACTAGGGGCCAGAAGAAAGGCCAGTCAGTATTCTCCCCCATATACCCTGGTTACTGTTGCAGAATCCCATGTTCGATGATACGTAATCTCAATATGTACATCTATTAGTAAAAGAGTGCTCTGTTGGGGTGCCTGGGTGGCTCAGTCGGTTGAGTGTCCAAATTTGACTCAGGTCATGATCTTGAGGTTTGTAGATTCGAGCCCTGCGTCGGGCTCTGGGCTGACAGCTCAGAGCCTGGAGCCTGCTTTGGATTCTGTGTCCCCCTCTTCCTCTGCCCCTCCCCCACTCATGCTCTGTCTGTCTCTGCCTCTCAAAAATAAACATAATAAAAAAAAGAAGAGTTCTCTGTTACAGTTGACAAGATTAGTGAACCATGGCATGTTCTAGTGCACATAGCAACTGGGCAGTTTGAACAATGGTCATTATGAATTGGAAAAATGCCCCAGAAGAATGCTATATCTTTCCACATACATTCCAGAAGTCCCACTTGTAACATTCAATCCACTTTCCCAACCACTTCATATCATTTTTAAAGCAAGTTTAGAAAAAAAATATTTCATGTTTGGGTCCAAGAGTCGGGGAGGGGTGACCCTCAGAGATGATGGGCTTTATGCTACATCAAAGTCTTTGTTAATTAAGTAGAAAATAGATGCCATTTTCTATAGTTTCCATTTTTTTTTTTGGTGTGTAAATTCAGATTTCTATCTACTATCATTTTTCTTCTGCCTGAAGAACTTCCTTTAAGATATCTTGTAGCAAAAATCTGCCAATACTGAATTTTTTTTAAAGTTTTGTTATGTCTGAGAAAGTATTTCTTGCAAGATATATAATTCTTAATTGACAGGCTAAGAAAAACAAGACTTTTTGATTTTGTTTGTTTTTTCCCCGTTTTTGCCCTACCATCTTCTAGCTTGCATTGTTTGTCATCCTTCTCTTTGTTCCTCTTCATATAATACATCTTTTATCTCTGTTTTTTAAGATTTTGTTTTTATCATTTACTGTAAGCAATTAGATTCTATGATATGACTTAATGTAATTTTTTCATGATTATTAGGATTTGGGTTCTTTCAGCTTCTTGGATCTGTTTATTATTCTCATCAACTTTGGAAAAGTTTGGCCCACCATTTCTTCAAATACATTTTCTGTTCTACTCCCTCTCCTTTCTTTCAAGGACTTCAGTTGCATGCATATTGGGCTGCTTGAAATTTTCCCACAGCTCACTGATGCCCTGTACATTTTCTTCTAGTTAAAAAAAAAATCTGTGTTTCATTGTGGATTGTTTCTATTTGATTGCTATGTCTTCAAGTTCACTAATGTTTTCTACTGCAATGTCAATGTCTAGCTTGCTGTTAATTTCATCCAATATATTCCTCATCTCAGACTTGGTAGTTTTTATCTCTATCTGTTCAGTTTGGGTCTTTTTTATATCTTCTCTGTTGTAACATGCTCCATCTTTCCTTTAACTGCTTAACTTAGCATGCTTCTTGAACATACAGAATATGTTTATAGTAACTATTTTAATAAGCTTCTCTCCTACTTCTATCATCTGTGCCATTGTTAGATCTGTTTCTATTGATTGATTTTTCTTTTCATGGGCCCTAGTTTCATCCTTCTTTGTATGCCTGATGATTGATCGAATGCATCCCGGTCATTGGGAATTTTATTTTGGGGGATACTAGATATTTTTGCACTCCTATAAATATTCTTGAACTTTGTGCTGGAATACAGTGAGTTATTTGGAAACAGTTTGGTCTTTCAAGGCTTGCTTATAATCTTTGTTAGGGAGAAAGAGTAGCCGCTAGTTTGGGGATAAATTCTTGCCCCTACTAAGGCAATGCTCCTGTGAGTACTCCACACTCAGATATAGATACCTGTTATTTTGTAATTTAATTATAAGATCTTTCCATTCCAGATGGTGGGAACACAGAATATTCCTGGCCTTGTGCGTGTACTGGAAATTGTTTAATTCCTTTGAATGATTCTTCCCCTAGACTTTGGTAGTTTTCTCACATGTCCACATTGATCACAAGGCAACCCAAAACTCAAGGGAGACCTGCTTATCTACAGATGTCTTCTTTCTTTCTTTCTTTCTTTCTTTCTTTCTTTCTTTCTTCTCTCTCCTCTCTCTCCTCTCTCCTCTCTTCTCTCTCTCTCTCTCTCTCTCTCTCTCTCTCTCTCTCTCTCGCCCTCCTCCTCCTCTCTGGCAATCTTCCCTGAACTCTAGCTGCCTTGTACTCAAATTCCATCTTCTCAATTTATGGAGACTACTAGGCTCTGCTTGCATGCCACCTCCCTGCACCGTGGACTGGAAACTCTTATCAGGTAGGATCATGGAACAATCCAAGGTCTCACTTTTTTTGTTTCTCCTCTCTCAGAGAATTTATTGTACTGCATTGATTGAGGTCAAGTGTCTGAAAACAGCTGGTTTATATATTTTGTTCAATTGTTTAATTGTTTCAAGTGGACATCAAGTCTAGTCCCTGTTAGTATATCTTGACCAAAAGCAGAATTTCCCTCCCCATCAATAATGACATTCAGATATTCATTGACTATAAAGGACTTTGTGTGTTCAGAAAATCCATTCTTGCATTTATGTCATCTTTAAGTACATAATAAAAATATAGTTGACATGGAATGCATTCCGACTGCTCCCCTTAAGTAGATAGGGTCCTTGGGAGAGCCTGGGTGGCTCTGTTGGTTATGCGTCCGACTTCGGCTCAGGTCATGGTCTCGCAGTTTGTGAATTCAAGACCCTGCCCGGCTCTGTGCTGACAGCCCGCAGCCTGGAGCCTGCTTCAGATTCTGGTGTCTCGTCTTCTCTCTGTCCTGCCCATGCTCATGCTCTGTCTCCCTCTGTCTCTCAATAATAAATAAACATTAAGAAAATTAAAAAAAAAAGTAGGGTCCTTGTTTAGTGAAGGATTATTAATTTTTTCCATGTCAGAAACAATTGGATACAAGAATCTGAAAAGCAAGGGGGCAGAAATGGTAATCTTTAAAATATCAGGTAATATTTTGAAACAAATGATTTGAGATATCAACTTATAAGGAGTATGTTTTCAGCCATCCAGAAGAAAGAATGTTGCAAAGAAATTGGGTACTTGAAGCACCAAGCTATTTGTCATTCACAGCAAGATTGGGCAGGTTTCCTGATTACTCGGGCTCTGCCTATTTGATATTGCAGGCACAGCATTTTTAGAACAGTCCTGTAAACTCGACCTAACCCTTCTGAACAGTGGTTATGAAAACTGAACTTTTATATGACTATACAGTTAGCCTATGCACGGTGGAGTTTTTCTTACAGTTTTAGTTCCTTGAAAAAATGCCATTTGAAAATAAGAATTACCCTAAATACCTACATTGCTAACTTCTAATTGGCACAGAAATGTACCATCTGTTATTCATAGAGAAATACAGGATAATCTGCAATTTTTACATTTTCCCATTCATTTGAATCTGAATTCCTTGTGATAAAATATCCCAATTAACCATCAGTCACTGCTTGTGGAACAATGATACTGTACTCAGTATGTCAACAATTTTGTCTTCAGAGGTATAGCTATTTCATTAGCAGTTATTATTATATCAGTACAGGAATACTTTTTCCCCTCCAGGTGCTCAAAACATTTAGAATACTCAGTTATCCTTTTAGAATGGGTATTCTGATTAAATCGTTGCCTATTATACATTAAAGTAGCCTATTAAATATTCAATTAACCACAGTTATGAGACTTTGTGGCTTTTTCTACATGTTCTGAGCCTCCATTCAGGAACTAATGTCTGTTTTTTCTAACCTGTAATAAAATGGCCAAGGCTTCCTAGCCATCTTTAGGCACCCACAGTGTAATGATATCAGCTTCTCCATTTCAGGACGTCATTGTTCCTTCCTCAGCTGTGATATGGTGCTTCTTTTCTCCATCTATAGCTGATTGCAATTCCTGGTAACTTTTGGATTTTGCTTCTTTTTTTTTCAAAGACTCTGGTGGAAGTTTCTTCAATAGCAGTGGTGAGGAAGACCCTGCTGTGGAAAGGAGGTGATTTGCAATGGATGAAACAAATCATTTTTTGAAAAGCATCCCGCACGACATCTTCATTGTTCAGCTCTATGGGAGTCACAGTCTTGCCCACATTGCTAAGATTTGTGGTTTTCCAGGAATAAACACACACACACACACACACACACACACACAAACAACTTCTCAATATTGCCAGCTTGTCTACATTACAGGTCAGATTGGCTTTCTAAGCCAATCTCCAACTTGATTCTGTGACAGGTTCTAGTCCAGGAGAGTTCACTTTTCTTTTTTAAAAATTTAATTATTTTGAGAGTGGGGGGAGGGCAGAGAGAGAGGGAGAGAGAGAATCTCAAACAGGCTCCTTGCTCTTAGTGTAGAACCTGATGTGGAGCTCCATCCCACAAATTATGAGATCATGACCTGAGCCAAAATCAAGAGTTGGACACTTAACCATTTGAGCCACCCAGGGCCCTGACAGTTCACTTTTCACCAAGGAAGTTTTGCATTGCAGGTACCACCTGAACAAGTTCACTCTCCTCTTTCTTCTCAACTCTTCAAATAGAATTAGATTGGTCAGCTTAAGGCCACTGCGTTGTACAATTCCCTGGGGCACCATTCAATTGCAGCATAGTTAAATGGTGCCCTGGAGTTATCCGATACTATATCCTTGGGCCAGGTTATCCTCAGATTCCCCAGGGCCAAATTGTTGATTACCTGTATGCACGAAATCTTGAGAATCATTATGGTTCTTTTGTATAATTAATTAACCTTGAGTTCTTCTTCAAGGAGGATGATCTTCTGCATTTTCACAGTGCTAGCTTTTTCGTTATTCTAAAATCCTTCACTGAAGACATGTATATGAATACTTTTCATGAGATGAAAGTCTTTTTATCAGATGGCCTAGCTGCTTTTCTTTATCCAGGAGAGTTTTGTCCTGTGTGCCTACAGTTGTCATATCTCAGATGGTGACAAACCACTGTTGCAGGTGCTCAGGCTGCAGGGCTCAGATCAAGACGAGATTCTTCCCTTTCTCATAGACCAGAGCGTGTCGAACAGCACATTGGCTTATCTCCAACTTCCCTTTAAACATCAACATTACTTCTTTGGGGCCTGGTTTTTCTTTACTACATCTATGAAGAAACTTTATAAATCACATCCAAACAGACAGCCTGAGAGCTGAGTTGGGGCTAACATTTAAAGCAAAAAGAAATCCAATGGTGCTGAAACTATTTCTGTCCAGGAACAAACACTGAAAGGTCACAATTTATTTCAAGAACTCAATATAACATTAATACAAACTCTGTCCCCGGAGCCTTGAACCCACAGCCTAAGGGTATATGTTCCATGTGGGGTCACCCCTCAGTCCCAGAGGGCCTTGTGTGGGGACTTTGTGCATGAGTTGGGGGCACCTCCTTGTCAAAGAAGCTGATTTAAAAAAATCACTATGACTTATTTGTCTTTAGATAGACCCAGTCCCTTTCTATTATTGTTACTATTTATTCTACCGTCTTATTTTGTGTGCTTTCTATGTGTCTTACTCTTCTTTTTTTCTTTCTTCCTGCCTTTTTTTTTTTTTTTGGAATTGAATGTTTTTTCCCTGTGTTATTTTTTAAAATCTTTCCTTATTTCTCTTCTTTTAATGATTAACTTGGAAATGTGTTATGAATAGTTAACATGTCAAAGTCAAAGATTAAACATATACTTATCATCCTCCCAAACATTACAAGGATATTTTAACTTCAGCCATTCATTTGACTCTGCAATGCTTATGATAAAATATCCCAATTAACCATCCATCACTCCTTGTGAGACAATGATACTGTGTCCAGTATGTCCATGATTTTGTCTTCAAATATCCTTGCCAGAAAATTGTTATTGTTTGGGGGATATTGATCCTTGCTTGTTTTGTTTAACCTGTAAGACATTATCATATTGTTTTACTTAAAGTTTGTTTAGATTCATGCTAATTGCCAACTTCTATGCTTATCGTTTCTACTCACATCTTCAGACATCCCATCTTAGATAACGTTATGTAGAGAAATTTTTGCCCAAGCCCACCAGGAGACACGTAAGAGTGTATACAGCAGCACCCTCTATAATATCCCAAACTGAAGACAACCTAAATGTCCATCCAACAGTCTAATTAATGGATAAAGAGTTCAATGGGCTGTGGGCCACTGCTGTGTGTGTGTGTGTGTGTGTGTGTGTGTGTGATATTTCTGAATCAAAGCATGAACAAGTCAGTGTGTGACCTCCAGCTTACTCACCCCCTTCCATGACCTCATCTTGGGATGGAGGAGCCCCAAGATCAAAGCAGCCTGGATTGCTGAGTTTCGTTCTTCTAAGAAACTTACCTGAGGAGGTGTCTGGATCAGCAGCAGATTTGGTCGAGGCAAGGAATCTACGTTTGTGATGTGAAGTCACCCCACTTTTTAGGGTAGTTTGTCACTGCCTATAGCCCCGCTTATGTAGACTAATATACATACTTTTACAAAGCTTCTTCTGTCTTCACTCAATATTTGATTAAGTCAACTTTGAAGGCCCGCACTAAAAATTCTAGACAATGCAATGCATAAAGAAAGGTGCCTTTCAAGACAGGTGTAAGTCAGTCATGACTATTTCCAAATTCTTCCGGTTTGAAGGGTAATGAAAATTGATACGCTGAACTGCTGACCTCTTGTTATTTCCAGAGAAGAGGGAGTGGGCAGAGATCAGCGGGCATTCATTAGAATCAGCTGGATGGGGGTTGGCCCGGGGTGGCCTTGTCATCCCTGGCCTGCTTCACATCGTTGTGGAACTTGACCACAGGAGTAGGTCTGGGCTCCCCAGTGAAGTCGAACATTCCTTGTCAGGGATCATGGTGTCTCTTACAACTCCTGCCATCCCCATCCTGGTTCCGGGCCCGTGCGTCATCCAGAGGTACTTGTTGCTTTGAGCTCAGGAAGCCTACCTTCCACTTCAGCTGAAATTCTTGACAGCCGCTGCATCCTCCCTGCCTTCTCCCACCTTGCCATGCACCTTTGGCCTGGGGGCATGCCAAACAAGACTCAGGGGACACAGTTTTCTAAGAAAAGCTGACTTCTCCAGCAGGGGGGATTTGCCAGCCGTTGGATGTCATGCGAGACAGATTGCAGACGCCCTGCGTCCGTGGCCATCGGAATCAGAAATGCTTGCCTGCCAATCAGCATTACGGCGAAGAGCTGTGACATGACAGTTGTCTGACTTGTGTTAATACGTCCTAATCTTGCAAACTAATTTTTTCCCCCACTTGGCCGGCCCCGCATTGTGTTCGGCCTGCCAGGGCTCGAACCATCCATCAATCTTAGTTAGTGGCCCACTTCTACCCTGCAGCTGAGAGTGTCCCTGATCTCACTGACACACCCGCAACCCCTTCGACAAAGCTTCCTTTGCAGCCAGCTCTGTAAGAATGCTGTCATCCGGCTCAGAACAAAGATGCACGTCCTTATCCAGGAGGGCTGACAAATGGCCATTGTCTGGCAAGGTTTTTCAGGATGGCTTTTCTGGGGGAGAAAAAATTCCCTGTGGCATAAGAACAACATTGTGAGCCCAGTTGTCATTTACGAGCCAGTGAAACATGCTAAATTTGTTGGAGTCAAGCTCACTGACCTTTCTTTGGACTTAGTTTCCCCATCTGGACGTAGAGGTCTGGGCTGCATGATCTCTGAGGCATTTCTTGTCTCTGAAATTTGACGACTTCGGTCATCCTGCAGCTCAACTGCTTCTCCTGTGTCTGGTAATAGTGACTCTCTGGGTTCCCTTTAGCTTATTATTTTAACATTTTTGAGGTGCAGGGGATGTTACAAATCCCTTGAGAATCTGATGAGAGATACAAACTTCCTCCCTAGAGAAGGTACTAGCAGTATATTTC
Source organism: Panthera uncia (assembly GCF_023721935.1). Taxonomy (NCBI): domain Eukaryota; kingdom Metazoa; phylum Chordata; class Mammalia; order Carnivora; family Felidae; genus Panthera; species Panthera uncia. The sequence continues at coordinate 41,934,840 of NC_064808.1, read as the reverse complement.
CTAACGTTTCCTGAGGGCTGTAACCCTGAAAGCCCCTTCATGGCTCCTAAGCTGACAATATTTTTTGTTTCATGTCTTACTCTGATTTTATTTCTTATCCTGCCATTTACTTTATTTTCAAAGTTGCCAATGAGTTTTAAATTCATTTTTTTTTTGCATTTTCCCCAAATTTATGTTTTGAAATATTGCAAGACTACAGAAAAGTGGAAAGAATGATACAATGGCTATCCATATATCCCGCAACTAGATTCACCAACTACGGTACCTGCAATCGTCTCCTTCCCCCCCTCCCCTCCCCTCCCCTCCCCTGCCTCTTCCACCCCCTCCTTCTCTTCTTCTCTGTTTTCCTCTCTTCTTCTTCCTCTCCTCTCTTCCTTCCCTCCTTTCTTCCATCCTTTTCCTCTGAATCATTCAAAAATAAGTTGCAGAGATCATTTAAATACTTTCTTTTTTTTTTTATTTTTTAATTTTTTTTCAACATTTTTTATTTATTTTTGGGACAGAGAGAGACAGAGCATGAATGGGGGAGAGGCAGAGAGAGAGGGAGACACAGAATCGGAAACAGGCTCCAGGCTCCGAGCCATCAGCCCAGAGCCTGACGCGGGGCTCGAACTCACGGACCGCGAGATCGTGACCTGGCTGAAGTCGGACGCTTAACCGACTGCGCCACCCAGGCGCCCCAATCATTTAAATACTTTCTAAATGCAGGTGGGCCGTCCATTTGAGATGGGGACATAGATAACTACAACTATCTTTACCTGGGAAGTCCTCCTGGAAAAGAATGCATGCACTTTGGGACTAGTGTACCCTCAGACTCAGCCTCACCCGGCCCCTCTATCATGGAACAGAGACATCCGAGTGCATGACCAAGAACATTTATCAGATGTTTCTTAAGCACCTCCTTTGCTGCATGCCCTGGGCTGGAGGCTCGGTCTTTGGAGATTAATAAAACCCGGGCTCTTCCCTTTCCTCTTTGCTGTTTTGTTGAGGGTCAGGGAGGCAGGGGGGTATGACAAGGACACACACGATTGCAATAGAAGCAGACCTGCTCAGTGCCACATTTGAGTCTGAGATAAGATGCTGTGTTGGGGGGGGGGAGAGAAAACACTTCCACTGAGGTAAGGGGCTGGGGAGAGGCTGGTAAAATCATCACGAAAGGGATGCCATCTATCCAGTTCTAGAAGGACGAGCACTTGGTGTAGGTCGCTGTGCAAGAAAGGCATGGGGATGGCTTGGAACAGGGTGCTAGGAACAATGAGGGGTTCGGTTCTCCTTTGGATTTGCTGGGATCATTTTTCTTGCGACTGGCCTGTCTCCAGATGAGTCCACGCCCCCTCCCCAACGCCTTTTGGGGGCATCCCCAAGAGGAACTGGTGCTTATTGCTGGAGCTCTTCCTCCTCTAATGATGTGAGAGAGGAGCCGGGTCCTTCTCCTCATGTGACGCTTGGCTAAGGAGCAGGTGATGTCTGTGGCTGCTGTGCAGGCTGGCCTCCCTCCCTGGGCTTGACCCCCCTGCCTTTACCACAACTGCCAGCCACGACTGTTCACCAGTTGTGAAATCCACTGGAAGGCACGGAGCACTTGTGATTTTCTCATGAGCCACAAGAGGGGGAACTATGAACACAAATGAGAAAAAAGACTTCACCAAAAGGAAAAAAAAAAAAAAAAAAACCCAGCTGGGAAATGAACAGCTTTTCTGAGGCCCTCATTCCTGATGCCAGGCTAGCAGTTTCAATCTGTTCTGCTTCTCTATCTCTGTCTCTCTCTGTCACTGTTCTTTCTCTGCCCCTCTCTCACTTTGTCTCTCACTTTCTCTCGAGAATTTCTTTGGGAAAGATGCAAATCCGTTTTGCTGCCTCTAGGCTCAAAACTCCGTTGTATAATTCCAATATGGGGAAAGTCCAAGATCTGAAGGGGTTTGACTTTAACTTTCATATCAGTCAGTGTGGAGGTTTAGCAGGTAAACTCCTGTCTCCTCACAAAAACAACCTAAATGGACACCGTGCGGCTTCAGTCATACTGAGAGTTAATACTGGCATCACCCTCTGTGCACCGGGGAAGTGTTCTAAAGACTTTCCATGGATGAACCTCATTAATCCTCCTAGATACTCGCTGGGTTAGGTATATCATTATCACCATTTTCTCTGAGGCACAGAGATGCCCAAGAGCTTGGTCAATGTCACACAGTGTCAGAGCTGGGATTTGAATCAGGCAGTCTGGTTCCAGACCCTCTGCTCTTAACCTCTTCACTGTAGCTGGATCTCAAGATTAATGAGTGCATGGCGTTCTGAGCACGAGAAGTGATGGCCCTGATACAGCCTGCCACAGTTAAGACAGATTGGGAGGCATATTTTAGGAGTGATAGTTGAAATTGGGGAGCTGTGGCCGATGAAAGTAACCAGCGATGGAAATAAGATCGTATGAATGAGATTGGTTGAAGCAAGGGAAGGAGTGTAATGTGGCAAACATGAAATGAAACAAAACAAAACAACCTGAGCGCGGAGGCCAGGAAAAGTGTTCTCAAATATTTGCAGGGATTCTGAGAACTCTTTTAGCTTTCAGAAGCTCTGTGACCTTCATCCGAAGGCTCAGGGAGCTTTCCTGGGCATGGGGACCCTTGAGGGCTTATTTGGCCCAGGCGTTCAGATTCTGATCTGTCCCCAGTCAGATGGGTAACCCATGAGCTTGAAGGAGATTGATCCGAGGTCCTTTGTACCCCCTTTGCATTCCACTCAGCTGTCCAATAAGAGCTTACTTTCTAAGGGTGTGGGATTATGTTGTGTATGTCAGTGATGAAAAGCAATCTGAGATTTACTCACACATCATCGCAGACATACCAGGACTGTCCTTTTCTTTTTTTAAATACTGTTTTATTACTATAAACCCAATGTATGTTGGCTATTGAAAAATTTTTAAATTACAGAAAAGTATGGAGAAGAGTATCTCACATTGTCCTACCATCCTGAGAAAGTCAGTGTTAACATGTTATTATATTTCCTTCTGGTCCTTTTTTTATTCTCCTGCATATATTCTTGTCCACGGTCTTCTTAACAGTCCTGCAAGGGGTCCTTATTGGAAGAGCTATAAAGAAATGTCACAGTCCATTATGGGGCATGAGCCAGAACTTCCTCCAGCCTCAGAAGAATGGTCTCTGGCGGAAATATTTCAAAATCATTCTGAATGAGAGGAGTGATGTGATTTCTTCTAGGGTCTCCGGGAGAGGGCAGGGATTTTTAAGGTACAGAACAGAGTGTGGACTATTCAGATTTTATAATACCAGAAGGGAAGACTAGAGACTGTGGTGGGCCAGGCTCTAGGCTGGGCATTTTACTCACTCATTCATTTATTCAAGAAACACCTGACTGCCTACAGTGATGAGTTCTGGAGGTGTAATGGAGAACACATTGGGCATGCATGGATCCTGCCCCATGGGAAAAAAACAGTCTCAAGAAGGAGGCTGGCAGGAGGACACAGCCAGATAATAGAAGAAGGACCTGGTTTAGCCTGAGGCAAGGGTGAGGGGGGCCAAAAAAACCTTGCCCTACAGAAGGGGGACTGAGTCTGTGTTCTAAAGACTTCCTTTAATCTTCCCACTCTGCCCTATAGCAAGGATACCACACCAGCAGAGAGGGCCAACTTCTCATGGGCTTTTTAACTCCTAAGATCCTAATATAGTCTTTGAAGTTTCCACAGAATAGTGAAAGGAACATAAAAAATAATCAAGATGAAAGAAGTTCCAAGCTGAGATTGAAGCATAAACAAAGAACTGTGGGGATCCAGAATTGGAAGGAGCCATGTCTTGATGGGTAGGGAAAACTTCATAAAAGAGGTGGTTTGATATGGGTTTTAAAGGATGAATAGGAGTTTGCCGTTCAAAAAGTGTGGAGAAAGATAATTCAGGAGTAGTGGGAAAAACCTATTAAAAAGTCACTGAGGTATAAGACAGCCTGACATGCCAGGGGAATAGGGGCGATGAAATGGAGTAGGGGGAATGGTGAGGTGGGGAAAGGACATGCACTTGAGGACAAGCTCCAGGGCCAAAATCTTTGGGTGTCAGGCTAAGAAGCTTGACCTTTTATCTGCGAGGAAGGGGGGATTAGCAGAATTTTTCTATTTAGTATATGTGCTGCCAAAGCAAGCATGAGAGTTTTCTATTTAAACTTAATTTCTTTGTTACATGAGCAAATATATTTATTTTGAAGAATTAGATAATACAGATATACAAAAAAAAATCATTTGTAATACCACCAAAGATAACCACTGGTAGCAAATTTTTAAAAAATTTTTAAATGTTTATTTTTGAGAGAGAGAGAGATACAGAGCGAGAAAGAGTGGGGGAAGGGCAGAGAGCGAGAGAGAGAGGGAGACACAGAATCCAAAACGGGCTCCAGGCTCTGAGCTGTCAGCACAGAGCCTGACGCAGGGCTCAAACCCACGAACCATGAGATCATGACCTGAGTCTAAGTCAGATGCTCAACCGACTGACCCACCCAGGTGCCCCTCCACTGGTAACAATTTGATCTATGTTTATAGACCTGAATTCTGTCAGTCCATTTATCTATCTTTCTCTCAATATACCTTTCATCAATTTATGTTTTAAATAAGACCATCCTGGGGCCCCTGGGTGGCTCAGTCGGTTAAGCATCCAACTCCTGATTTTGGCTCAGATCATGATCTCACAGTTCATGGGGTCGAGAGGGCTCTGTCCTGACAGTGTGGAGCCTGCTTGGGATGCTCTCTCTCTCCCTCTCTCCCTCTCTGCCCCTCCCCCCACTCTCATGAGTGCTCTCTCACCCTCTCTGTCTCAAAAATAAATAAATAAAACCTTAAATAAGACCATACTATACATGCCATTACTTATTCAGTTTTAAAAAAAATAAATTAATATATGGCAGGCATTTTTTTCATTGTCTATGACAGGCATTTTTTCATTGTCTTCAAATATATCCCTTGGTCTCATCCTTCTTATGGCTGCAGAGTATTTTATTGAGCAGATGCACATCTAGATTTTAGTTAACCCGTCCTCCATTATTGGGGATTTGTTTGAGTTCCAATTTTTTCTACTGTAAACAATTCTGTAACAAAAATATTGTGTAGTTTTCTGATTCTTTCCTTTGGATAAATCCACAGGAGTGTAATTTATGGTTTCTTAGAATGCTGGATGTGTAAATGTCCAGGAAAGGTTTTAAATAGACGTGGCTATAAGATTTTTATGTAGAAAGATCATTCTGGGAGCTGGATGTTGGTAGAAGTCAGGGAAAAAGCTGCTGCAAGAATCTGAGTGAGGGATGATGAGGACTTGAAGCAGAGAAATAAAAGAGAAATTTAGGAGATAAAGGTCAATAGAAATAGGGGATTAAGAGGTACAATGTCCAGTTACAAAAATTTTTAAACGTCAATAGAAATATTTGTAATTTGATACTGGTGACAGATTCGGGGAGTGTAAATGTGAATATTTAAGAGGAAAAATTTTAAGGCAGTGATATTCTCTTCTTTAAAAAATAGAGGAAGAAAAGGTTAATATCTACTAATGTTACAGGCTTGTGTCCCTCACCACCGCCTACCCCACCACCAGTTTCCTATTTTGAAGTCCTAGCTTCTAGTACTTTAGCATGTGACTATATTTGGAGTGGGGTCTTTAAAGAGGTAATCACATTGAAATGAGGTCGCTAGGGTGGGCCCTAATCCAATATGGCCGGTGTCCTTATAAGAAGAGGAAATTTGGACACAGGTAGATGCAGAGAGAAGGCCATTTGAAGACACAGGGAGAGACACGTACAAGCCAAGCAGAGGCCTCAGAAGTAAGCGACCCTGCCAATATTTTGATTACTGACTTCTGGCCTCCAGAACTGTGAGAAAATAAATTTCTCACCCAGTCTGTGGTGTTGTGTTACGGCAGCCTTCACAAACTAATATCACTTTAAAAAAAGAAAAAAAAAAAAAAAAACAAGGAGAAGAGAGAGGAGTAGGTTGTAATTTTAAAAATGTATTTGAATCCTCCTTCTACACTTTCTTCTTAGCCACTAATGGCTTTGTAATATTTCTGCAGAAAAGGAGCTCAACGGTATAATCAAATTCTCTTTGCTAAAGATATAAAAATAGTACAACTAATCAAATCAAAATGGTGTTATCAAAGGAATTCCCATCAAGTTTTCTAACCATTTGCTAGATAACTCTCTCATTTGATTAATTTTTTTCTTTTTCTTTTTTTTTTTTTTTTACGAGCAATTGATCTTTGTAAATTTTCTGTGTGCTAGCAAGTTTAAGTGTTTTAGTGTATAATTATCCTACATTGTGTTTGTGAACATCCAACAAGCTGCCCTCCACTCTTTGTAGACAATTTCAGCCTTGGGTTTGTTTACCTATGATTATTAACATATTGAAATGAAACTGCAGAATTCAGATGATGTATTTCAAATTGATATGTTGAGAGGTTTCAAGAGGAAATTAATGTAGCCAATAAAATAATTTCTATGATCTCCAGGCACTTGATAGTAAGAATGTTATAGAAATTTGTTAATGAGATTATTAGAAACTTATTTATATCTGCCCCAAGTATTTCTGCTAAAACATTCTCTAAAGTGTTAGCAGTCAAGAAAATCTGCTAACTTCGGATGAAGTTGACACATGACACTCTCCTTGTGTAATGGCTACTTCTGGGGAGTCATGAGCTGGAGAGGGTCTGTGGGCCCTGGCCATTTCAGAAGAATCTGACTCAATAATCTCTTAAGGATGAGTAGCCTTTACTGGACGCTGATAGGACAAGCTATATAAGTTTTTGGGAAACATTTTGTTCTAAATTGAGTTCCATTGGAGTCTGGAGACTGGAGAAACTAATCGAACTTCCCTGTGCCTTCTCTGTGCTACAGAAGGTCGACGGTGGCCTGGGGCTATGATATATCTATGACTTAAGCTCAGAACATCAGCTTCTTGACCATAGGCTGGTTCCAAGCCTCTAACATTTCTTTTTTTTTTTTTTTAATTTTTTTTTTAACCTTTATTTATTTTTGAGACAGAGAGAGACAGAGCATGAATGGGGGAGGGTCAGAGAGAGGGAGACACAGAATCTGAAACAGGTTCCAGGCTCCGAGCTGTCAGCACAGAGCCTGACGCGGGGCTCGAACTCACAGACCGTGAGATCATGACCTGAGCCGAAGTCGGCCGCTCAACCGACTGAGCCACCCAGGCGCCCCACCACTAACATTTCTAATGTTAGAAAGTACCAGGTTATGGCCAGGGTATGTCCTGGGCACCAGCAATACCAAAAAAGTTGAGTCATTCTTTACTCAAAAAGCTCACAATACTATCAACACCTTGATCATTGTCCACACAGAACATGAGAGAGGGATGGTAGTCTAGAAAACCTGTTTCCTGATCAAACACATGTAAGATGTTTAGAAATGCCATAAGTCTATTCCTTTCTAAGAGTCATACTACATAAGAACACACAAATTACTCCAGTGTAAAAACACCTATGTGACAATTTCTAGGTAAAATATCTAGAAACGTCTCAAGGAATCCAATGGAGAAGATACTGACTTTGTGGTGCCTTTCAGTTCTGGGATTTCTGTTGCCCTTGGTCCTCTTGGTAACTTTGTCAAAGTTACATCTCACCTAATCTTTTGCCCAATGTGCTGGAGTACTCAATTATGCAGCAAGTGTTTAAATAGGCCAAACCTTTTTACAAAGATCCCAAGGGCTTCTTTGAATTCTTTTCCTGTTACAGGAGGTTTTATTGTTTCAAATATTGCTTACAGTCAGTGCGTCACTGGCTGGGAATCTTTGGTTAACCTGAGATTTCGCAGTAATAGGAACTGATTGAGTCTCTGGGGTTCATTGTACACATTGTCGGTTGGGTTTTCACTCAGGTTTATAAGGACGATTACAATCCTACTGGTTTTAACCTCTCATTAGACGATGGACTCCCTGAAGGCAGGGACGGAGGCTTCCTTTTTATCTGTATTTGTTCCCCCGTGTATTTAGTTCCCCCACTAAATCCCCTCCTTCCCTCTATGAGGCATAGAGAATTTTCCATATCTGGTGTCAAAGGAATAATTTCTTTCAAAGCTGTGAACTAGTAGTGTCTGCTTGTATGAATGTGTTCATCAAGGTCATAGCATCTTTTCTCCTATCGCTTTTATCTTTAAGCTTAGATATTCCCCTTTTCTTGACGAAAGTCTAGGCGGAAGAAAGTTCTAGAAAACCTCAGACTTGACCAACTTTCTATTTGCTTAGCCTACTTACGACTCGGCAATTGCCGTAATAACATCGTCCCAGTGTTAATTTCCCATTGTGTTTCTTGGGTCGCCAGCTCCCTTCCTGCCTCATCACCACCCACTCCCTCAAACCTCATGTGAATAACTAGCACTCTACTAAGGTTAGCTAATGGTGATGAAGAAGGAAAAATGAGCGTTTGTAACACTTAGCACTAATAATACTGAAAACTTCTGTGTGGATATCAAGGTGCTCCTTTCTTCTCCCTCATCGCCTCATGTTTTTGACGCTTTTTAAATTGGAAATGGCTCTGTCTTGGGAAAGCATGGAGAAAAATCAGACAAGGCTAAGGTTTTTTCTGTAAATGTCCAGCAGCCCCAACTCAGTAAGCTGGGTCTGCTCCATCCCAAATGGGGCGGCATTGTTCAGCTAACCGGCCTTGTGTTTGAGTCTCTCTGGGGCTCAAGATATGGTCACTTCCTCGTTCATCTGTTATTCATAATTTGTTCAGTATGACCTGTGGGAGAAAAACAAATGAAGACAAAGTGGCTCCTTCCCTCGAAGGGCTCACAGTCCAGTGGTGGAGGCAGACACCCCAGCAGAACATGGCAATGCTAAGCGTGTAAAGGGAAAAGGAGGGGTGGCCATAAGCACAGAAAGGATGCAGCCTGGGGTTGTGTCTGTGTGTGGGGGGAGGGAGTTAGAGTCAGCATCTTCATTAGCTGTTAAAGAAGGACTCAGCACAATTGTTCTGTAAGGCGGCAGATAGTATATTATTTGGGCTTTGGGGGCCATAAAGCTGCTACCACAACTGCTCAACCCTGCCACTGTAGCAGGGAGCAATCGTAGACAATATATAAGCAAATGGGTGTGGCCGACGCTGTGCTCCAATAAAACTTTATTTATTCAGACATAAACAAGTAGATGGAATCAGCCTGCAGGCCATAGTTTGCCGACTTCTACAGCAACAAATAGCTATGGAATGCATACTGTGTGCCAAACACAACACACACACACACACACACACACACACACACACATTCTCAATCTTTACAGTTGCCCTGTGATGTAGGTGTCATAATCTCCATTTCATCATTGGAGAGGTTGAGGTATTAAATAGGCTAAACTTACACCCAAGGTGAAACAGCTGGTGAGTGGGGATTCCAAGTCTAGGTTGGCCTGAGGGTCCACCCTGTACGACCATGCTATGCCAAGCAAGCATAGGAGGAAGTAGGTCTTGAGACAGAAGGAACAGCAAAAGCAGAGGTCCAAAGGCAAGAGACAGTACGATGAGCGCATGAAGGATAAGTCGGAAGCAGAGTGGCAGGGAATGGTAAGAAAGTGTTGGATGGTGGGGGGTACTTTGAATGCCATGGTGAGGATTGTTAAATATACAAGGTCGCACCAGCTCCGGGTAGTCGGGGGAGGGAGGGCAACGAACCCATTATTCTGAGTTTGACCCTTCTTGTTTGCATTCCTGGGAGCAATGCCTTAGCTGGAGGGAGGCAGGAATGAGTTCCAGGTTCCCGCAGCAGGCAGGGGAAGGGGCAGGATAGGAGAGCCTTTTGACAGATTCTGACTTTCCTGAGGGCCAGCACAATTTGGGGGATAGCCTGACCCCAGAAGCTCTTGAAGGGCTGGGGGGCAGTCTCAGAGGGTCCCACCCACCTCCCTCCTGTTGCCAGCCTGTTTGGCTTGGCAGGGGTGAAGAACACAGTTTGCCCATAAGGCCAAAATTCCTCTGCCAGACGCGAGGTTTAATAGCCATCAGAGCCCCGTAGCTGGGAGAGTTTATAAATTCCCATACTTATTACACGCGAAGCACAAGACTGTTTATTGAGGGCCTTTTTTTTTTTTTTTTTTTTTTTTTAATTAAAGCTCCAGCTCCAGCCCCACCCACACCGTTACCTTAACAGAGTGAGTTATTTCTCTCTCCATCTTGTTAATGGGCTACAGTCACCCTGGTCTCTTGCCTCAGGCGCAGGGAGAGCTCTGCTGGAAATAAAAGTGTCCAGCTTGGAAGGAGCAGCCAGCTGCAGGCCAGGCTGGGCCAGTAATTGGCTGAGATGATACTGGAGGCTCGGCTAACAGGCCCAAATTGGTCCCTAATCAAGTCCGACCTGGGAGCTGCTCACTTCCCGGAGCAGCCAATTTTCCTCTCGGAGAGCCCGAGCCGTTGGGCGGGCTTCCGGGCCGCCTGTACAAATGGCGCTACACTGGTTAAGGGCAGGAACACAAACCCTCTTCAGAATCCATTAGAACATGTCACCTGCTTTGTCCTGGAAGAGGTTTGGCTTCACTCATCCCTTGGTTTCCTGGTGCCAAGGCCTCAGCCTAGCTTTGGGGAACTCTGGAGAGGCTGGAAGCCCATGTAATGCCAGCATTGCAGGCGATTATAATAATCACCTCATCTCCCCTCGCACTCCATGTGTGTCAGAAGACTCTTCACACACGGGCCGAGGATAACTGTGTGGATTGGCCTAGCAAGTGTTGTAATCCCTCATTTTGCAGATGAAGGAAAATCCCGATTGTGCAGATGAGAGGGAAATCTCCATTTGGGGGATGAAGAAACAAAAACTCGGAGAAGTCAAGCAACCTGCCCGAGGTCTTGCAGCAGCTGGTCCTCTGTGGAGCTGAGACTGGACTCTAAGGCCCCTGGCTCTTGATCTGGACTCTTCGTCTCTGGTGCTTTTCTTCTAGGAGAACTAGCAGATTTACGGATTTCTGGGCAGGTGTACTCCAGTTAAGGGGGGCCCGGGACTGGCTTAGCCAGGGGCTAGGAGTGGCAGTAGAGAGTCATGTTGCTGGGACAGGCAGTGGCCTGTGGGGAGGGAATGTCACAGGGGTGAGGGCCTGAGGGTGTGTACAGGAGTAGAGAGATGGGCATTGTTGCCAGGCAACTAATCCCACACTGCCCCGGTTACCTAGGTGATGGTGGAATGAACAAGATCTGGGTGATACCAAGGCTAGTCTGGGTATGAATTCCAGTCCTTCACTGTATCCAGGGCTTGGAGGAAGGAGACCTCTTTCTCCTGCTGGTTATCTTCCTCTGGTACCTGGTTCTCACCTCAGCACCAGGATGCTCCTTCCCTCCAGTTATCACCTCCATTTCCTTTATTCCAGGAATGAAAGTACTTCCCGATTTCCCCTCCGCAGCTCACCTCAGTGTCTGCCTCAGATTCTGGGACTTGGAAGACAGGGCCCAAGCAAAATAAAGCCAATGTACATTTGTGATTTTTCTGGTAAATGGGAAAGCTGTCCTGGGTCTTCACATTCATTAACTCATCTAATATGAGAGGTGGGCTGGCGCTGGCTCAGGCTGGCTTGCAAGAGCCAAGCGGACACATTCGGCATCCAGCGACGCCATGTTGGCAACTCAAAGCGGCTGGGATGAGAGTATTTACACGGCGGGAGCCTATCAGCCAGGGCTTTTTGAGTTCGGAAAGCTGGTTGTTGAACATTTACCGGCACACCATTGTCATCCTTTTCAGAACTCAGTGAGAAAAGTATTGCTTTTTTCAATTGCTTAATTTTTCAAAAGTGAGACTCCACAGGCATAATTAATTTGTTCACGGGCATTCAACTAGCGAGTGGTAGTTTCAACATTTGAACCAGCACCAGTCTGATCTCAAAGCCTTTGCTCTTTTCATGCTATTCCATTTATGGTCCTGGTTATGCTTCAATTACATGTATCAGAGGTTGGGATTCTATTGGGCCAAGTCACAAGCACAAGGCCCATCTCAATGTTCCAAATACTTTCATACTCATTATATGAGCTTCACAACCATCTTGCAAAGTAGGTAAGTATCATTAGTTCCACCTAAAGTTGAAGACACTGATACTCAGAGAGGTTCAATAAATGTCCCATGGTTACACCTGTAAAAGTGAATTTGAGGCTACAACCTTTGTTAACCAACTCTTGGTTAGGAGTTCTTTCCATCATCCAGCATGACCTCTAACCTTGACAAAACAGATCCCAGCTAATTAAACTCTTCATTGAAATAGAATTTTTGTTTTCCTTCTGCTTATTTTAAAAATATGGAGTACAACACAGTGTAGCAGCCTCATCTGATGGATTTATTAGCAAGAAAGAAAAGGTACATGCTAGGATCAGCCCATATTTAAGCCAGCCAAGTCCCTGCCTCTTTCTGGGTCTTAGGCTTAATATGGAAGGGGAGCAAAAAGAAGGAGGGGCAGGAAGGCAGGGGCCAGTTAAGGGAACTTGGACCTCGAGGGATTCAGGGACTCCAACCACTCATAGTCCTGGGTGGTGAGAAATATGTTCAAAGAGGATTATTCGTGCAAGTATTTCCTTCCTAGAAAGACTCTAATTCGCCATGTTCTTTGTACAGGCGAATACGGAAAAGATACCCAGACATAGTTCCAAATTTATCAAGTCCCAAGGTGGAATTGGAAGGGTTTTCTCTTTAATTCTAACTAAAATGGGGAACATTAAAGAAAACGCCAGGAGTTCTGGTTAACTGAAGTTTGTTGGTCTTTATCAACCCATGGCTGGGGATGCAGAACAAGGAAGCAGGGTGTCTGTGGGTCACGAGAACAGCTGTTGGGGCAGAATCAAAATATACAAGTTCAGCGTGGCACAGATTGACTGTGTGATCTTGGGCTGCACCCTGGCTTCTCTGAACTCCAGTTCCAGCCTTTATGAAGAAAGGAGGCTAAGACGGGATACGTCTATTTGTTTTGACAATGAAAGGAAGTGGGATTACTAGGATGGAAAGGGCATGGGGGTATTCAATGAACACATTCAACAAATGTTTCTCACATGAAAAGCCATTCCCCAGCTCACTCTCGAAGCGTTAACTCTTGACTGCTCTTTGTCAAAAATCCACTTGACGTGGCATAAGAAGGGTTAAGTTTGATTCAGCAATCCAACTGATTGTCCTCTTTTTTGCAAGCCTGTTTAGGGAATGAGGCCATTCTGCTGCCACCTTCCCAGTGGCATGATGCCCAGCTGCTTTTTGTAGGCAATGGTGTGAAAAAGATTTTAATAGCCAGTCATGCCCTAGAGTGGGCAGAGCTTATAATTTTCCATGACTTACTATGTTCAGCCCCAATTACTCTTGATTGAATATATATATTTTTAAATCACCTCATTAATAGTGGTGCTTGTGATTTCGCCTTCTATTTCTAACAGAAATCTACCATTTTTTCATGCGACGGTTTCCTAGCCGAGTAGGGAAAAGACAGCCAGGATAAAAATTGATCCACTGAAAATAGTTTACGGAGAATATGGGCAGAAAATGTTTTCAAAACTAACGTCGGGGGCAACCCCTGGGCCATTCTCTTTCCTTTTTATTGAGTCGCTATCTCGCCCGTCTGTCTTAGCCATTTTGTTCATCTTTCAGCCCATGAATTCCTTTATTGGTGCAAACTAGTGAGCCCAAGACCTGAAGGACAAGAAATTAAGAGAGGTCATGGATATGAAGTGCCCACAGCACCGCATGTGAAACATGCAGCGGTCATTTCATCAGTGCTCAGACACAAGGATCTCCACTTGGAGCGTGAGCGGATAGGCCTTCTGCAAATTGCAGCATCGGTACAGTTTGCTGGACTTTAGCTCACTGTCTTTGCATTTACACATTCTCCACCTCTCCCCAACCTCAGCCAGGTCCCTTCTATGCTCCCCACGTGCTTCCCATAAAATCCTGCTCTCAAGAAAGGCTCTGATGGCTTTGTTCACAGTGAGGCGTCAAGGAAAGGTAATGTTCTGTCTGATCCCCGGGTGGGGAGGGGGTTGGAAACAGAGGTTTCCCTCCAGATGGCACATCCCATTGGAATTTCAAGCCCAGGTGAAGAAATTCACTTCTTGGAAAGGCAGACATCGTTTAAGGATGGGATAGGAGTTAACCACACAATTTCACTGGTTACTGCAGATAGCCCTCACAGGCTGGGCCGGTCTCATCGGGAAGGAAGCAGCACGAAACAAGGCCAGCCCCCCAGGGCCACACAGCCTAGTAGCCTTGACACCTAATGAAATAATACATTCTTCTTCTAGGCCTTGGCCAAGTGAGATGCCTTTCTAGCACCCTTTGGATGCTGCTACAGTAGAGCTTTAGAAACATACCCCCGTTACAGGAAGTGTTCAGCCAGGCCAAATCTCCTGGACTTTCTGGATTCTGCTTCAGCCTTGGCAAAACATTTTTAGTGGGGCTTTGTGATGTAGCGATTCTATGTCATCAGTGCTCCAAGGAAGATCAATGCCAGGAAACCAGCAGAATGAATCTGCCTTCCCAGCACTGCTCAGGTGTAAGTTTGCACAGTTTTAGGCTCAGTGTCCATTTTCCCTGTGTCAATCCCTACACTTGTGGGCTCAAAGCCACTGGCAAGTGGGGTCTGATGTCACTCCTGCTGTTGAAGCAGATGCCCATCTTGGGGGGCTCTTGATGGGAGACAGGAAGTGAACAGAGACCAGATTAGGGCTGGGTCTAGCTGGGAGGAGTGTGACATTTTGGGAAAAACACAGGCTGTGGAGTCAAGAGAATTGAGTTCAAATCTTCACTGCTCCTAACCCATGTGACTTGGACGAGCCTTTTTATCACCGTGGACCTCAGTTTTACTTGCCTGTGATGGAGGAATCATTATCTCTGTCTTGACTACCCCCAAAGTTTGCTTTGAGCATTGGATGAGATCCTGCCCTGATGCTACGATCAAGGGGGACCTGCCCCTTGGCCCTGAACATCAGTTTTCCAAAGGGGTTGTGGAGAGTCAGCTGACATCGCCTGAGGAGCAGGGAGGGGGTGAACGTGACTGGCTGCCCTTCTCTCTGCAGGCCTGTGGACCCCGGCAGAAAAGCATCCAGAGAACGTTTGCCCCGGCCCCAGGTGAGATTTGCAAAGATGAGACCCTCGGGCTGAGTGTAAGCCCAGATTGTGGAGGGGAAATTGATAGAAATTACAACTGACAGGTCACAGATTTAAACATTTATTGACTCCAGCTAACTATGCATACTTATTCCAGGGCTACATACACTTACTTTGATCTCACACACACACTCTCTCAACATGTCACAAACGCTTGGATGTTACACACACTTGGCCTGTTACACAAACACACCCATGCAGATGTTACACATAATTTCTCAGATGTCACCCGCACTCACCCGGATGTCACAGACACCTGGTCACAGAGTAGACACTCTTATTCTGTTTGGCCGCAAGCTGTCTTTGGTGCTATTTGGTTACGTGAGACCAAGCCCACTTAAGCCTGCCTAGGCAAGGAGAGGATTGTGTGGAAAGATTAAATCTGTGTCACAGAACTCAGCAGGATCCCCTGAGGGAGTCAGAAGCCAGGGTGGGATTTTTTTCGCTCTCTCTCTTTTTCATGGGGAGGATTGCCAGCATAGGCGCTGCTCTCTCTGCCTCTCTATGAGCTTTCGGTTCATCCTTCTCTTTCTCCTCCGGCCTGCTTTCTCTCTTCTGCCCGCGTTCAGTCCATCATGGCCATTCCTGCAATTTAACCCGCCTCTTATTATTTATTTGTTAATACCGTGATATAGTCCACTTGTCCCCATGGGCAGAGACTATTAATCTTTGGTCTTCCTTTGTAATTTTTAGTGTCAACTTTATGTGTTTTCCTTCATGAGGCAACACTTTTTATTGTAGAAAATAAAGAGAAAAAAATGTAGAAAATCAGCAAAAAGAAAAAATATTACCTTTGGTTACACTCAACAATAACTTCCATGCAAATTGTACTTCTTTTCCTCTCATCTTCGTTTCTGTGTGGTGACTTTTATAGTTGTGATCAAATGAGATAGTATAATTTAGAAATAATATTTTTACATCTTCTGCAGAAATGTGGTTGAAGGTATGTGTCTTTTTTTATGTTTATTTATTTATTTTGAGAGAGAGAGCGAGAACACGCAGGGGAGGGACAGAGAGAGAGAGAATCCCAAGCAGACTCCACACAGTCAGCATGGAACCCGGTGCAGGGCTTGAACTCACAGATCATGAAATCATGACCGAGTGGAAATCAAGAGTTGGGCACTTAACCTACTGAGCCACTCGGGGCCCCTGAAGATATCTTCCTTTAAGTACATACTCTTGCATTAGCCAATCAAGGCTTTGGTGCCTTGAAATGGACTTTGTTCACTTTGGTCTCAGAGAAGGACCCAAGGGTCTTTAAGCATCTCAGGTAAACTATATTGGACTATGTGGGGGCCAATGTCTCTGGCATCTTCCTTAAGTCTCACTGATGCACCTGTATGCCCAGGAATCCCATGGGCCTTCCTCTCCACAATATTTATGATTTGAGCCATTCCTGTCTTCCTAACAAGGGGTTCAGGGCTGAGCATTCTCAGGGTACACTCTGTGGTTGTAGACCACATTTTGTAGATTTGCACCTTTTTTGTTTTCGGAAGAGAGACTCCATAGATTCTCAAAGGTATACATGATCAAGAAATTCACGAACCCTTTGTCCACCATTAATGGCAGAGAGCATCCCAGCCTGCAGGCTCCTCTGTCCTTCTGGTTTCCAGCCAGCCCTGCCCATCCCCGGCCAGGGGGAACAACCAGCAAAAGAAACCAATTTATCCCTCTTCCTCCAGTTTTTTTTTAAACTTTTGTTTTCATTTTTGAGGTCTGATGCACATTATTCTAAACTGTTAAAAGGGGTGAGAACCTTCCCACACAGAAGAAAATGGAATTGGTATGCAAAGTAGACCCAGTCTTGAATAATTAATTCTGATTTGCATGTTCAGATGAGTCTGAGAGCTGCCCTGGCAGCCAGGAGGGAATTCAGATGCAGGAAGGTGGAGCTTGGCGCACCCAGTGAGGGAGAGTCGGCTTCCCCAGGAACCTCCACTGCCTTTCGCAAGTCAATTCTTTGGCCTACTGGAGTATGAAAACCCAGGGCAAGGGGGAATCGAGACCCAGGGAGGGGAAGTGTCTTGCCCAAACTCACACTGCAAGTTAGTGACAGGAAAATATTCCATAATGGTTAATAGCAGGGGCTTAGGGACTCTTGGGCTACCAAGATTCGAATCCCATCGCTTACCTGTTACGTGACCTTGTCAAGGTGTCTAACTCTCAAAGCTTTGGTTTCCTCATCTATAAAATGGAAGTAAATAATAGCACCCACCTCACAGGGTAGTTGCACCCGTTCAATTCAATGCGCCTGGTGGTTCGAAGCATGGTAGAATTGGTGCTTGTTCTTGTGGCCCTTAGGATAAAAATCTTTCTCTTCCTCCTCCTCCTCTTCCTTCTCATCTTGAATGGTGGAACTGTGATGAGAACCCAGATTTCCTTTATCAGCACCATTTATGTTTTGTGAGCCTTAGTTCCTGCTCCTGCTAAATACCCTGAGATACTGTTGCCAGGTACCAACACTGATAACAGTAATAATAGAACCATATACTCAGTGGGCACTCCTCCCCAGGCACTTTGCTAAGCACTTAACAGATATTTAGGCTCCTAGGGGTGCTGACTCACAAGGGTCCGGGACTCTGATGTTGAGGGTGGAGAGGAGGACTTTGGGATGTCTGATGGGATGGGGCTTTCTCAGAAGGTCTGAGAGTCAGAGGCTATAGAGGCTGGAGCTTGACCAGAGCACACACCCTTCCTTCAGCCTGACTGCAGAGAGGGCTGCTCGATCATCCAAGGGCTCGGTGCCAGTCTTTCTGGCAGTCTGCAAGCCGGAGACCCACGGAAGCTCATTGAGGAGAACGGAAGCCACCGACAGACCCAGGGTATGCATCCTGAAAAGGAGCACGTGTCCTTACTGCTTCTACTCTCTGAATGGAGAAGAGGTCCCACAGAGGAAGGGCTTGGTGTTGGACAAGTGGGTGGAAACTCTAGAGACAGATTTTAACTCTAGTTTCATTCTGTAGAATAACTCTGTATAAAGATAGAATGGACCTCATTGAGAGATATCTGAAGACACTGATAATTTTTCAATAAAGGCCCCTGGGATATTGCAAAGAGGTTGGACAAGGCGAGGCTTAAGGTACAGAGATCCTTGGAAGTCTCTGGCCTAAGTCTCCAGGCTAAGTGATGAGGCCCTCTTGCCTTCAGGAGGCACAGGACCAGGTTTTCTCCCCACACCTTATAAGATTCAGGAAAGTCCAGTCTCAGGGAGCTGAACTGCCCCCATAGCCCTGATAAGACAAAATCAATCTTTTTTTCTGTATCATGAACCCTAAACTGGAGGGACCTTCACAGAAGTGACAGGCTTGGCCCCTTTGGACCACGGGGCTTATTCTCAGAGGGGCATAACGTAAGGGAAAGAATACTGGGCTTTGAGTCAGACCGCCTCCATTCAAATCCCAACCCTACCACTCATGTTTTATAACTTTGGGCAGCTTTCTAAACCTCTCAGCCCCTCAGATTTCTTGGGGTCCTGTTACCCACTTGCTGCATCATGAATAGTAGAGATAATGCTTGTGCGGTGACTGGCACAGCATAGATGAATTCTGTAATATGTGCATTATACACGCACATATTTACAAGGAGGTGGTTCAGACTAAATGAGAGAACACAGGGGAAAGCACAAATGTCACTTTCCTTTCCTCGAGCCCTTTAGGTGTGTCAAGGGGTTCTGTGTCCTCCGATGTGTCACTCCAAGTAAACTAATATCTTTCTTCAAGAAGTACCTATTTCTGTTGTTCCTCAAAGGGAGGCCAAACTAGGACCATGATGCTGACAGAGGATTTGGGTAAACGCAAAGGGAAGAGAGCCCTCCAAATAGTGATGACATTGCCTGTTGATTCACGTATGGGGACATTGTAAGCATCTGTTGTAAGTCCTCATGTCTCTGGATGAAGTATTTAGAAGTAGAAAGAGAACCAAAAGAAGTGTCCCTGCCCTTTACAACCCAACTTCTCCCTGCCTCAATGTTCTCATCTCTAAAATAGGGGCAATAGGGGCGCCTGGGTGGCGCAGTCGGTTAAGCGTCCGACTTCAGCCAGGTCACGATCTCGCGGTCCGTGAGTTCGAGCCCCGCGTCAGGCTCTGGGCTGATGGCTCGGAGCCTGGAGCCTGTTTCCGATTCTGTGTCTCCCTCTCTCTCTGCCCCTCCCCCGTTCATGCTCTGTCTCTCTCTGTCCCAAAAATAAATTAAAAACGTTGAAAAAAAAAATTTTAAAAATAAAATAGGGGCAATAAATTCTGCTTCTTAGGATTTTGATCTCTATGAGATCAACTAGCAGAAATATCTAGCCTAATGCCTACTTGGCACTCAGTATATGCTTGTGAATCTGAACCTGGAGAGTTAAACTTTCTGGACGGCCAAGGGCTAACCCTTTAACGATTCAAAGCCTTAAAAAATTATTTAACTACAGATCTTTGATTTTTTTTTTAACATTTATTTATTTTTGAGACAGACAGAGAGAGAGAGCATGAACAGGGGAGGGTCATAGGAAGAGGGAGACATAGAATCTGAAACAGGCTCCAGGCTCTGAGCTGTCAGCACAGAGCCTGACGCGGGGCTCGAACTCACGGACCGCGAGATCGTGACCTGAGCGGAAGTCGGATGCCCAACCGACTGAGCCACCCAGGCGCCCCTAACTACAGATCTTTGTATCTTTCTTCACCAGAGGAAACAGTACAATTTAACCTTGTCTTGGGGACTTGAAGTCGTTCATTAGGAACACCAACCAGTGCTCAGACATGCCCCTGGGAAAATGGGTGGGACTGTTTGCCCCCATGATGAATGGAGCCAGAACAAACTTCGACGTCATCGTGATTGGTGAGGCGTCTGTGAATAGTAGCTTTCTTTACAGTTTTAGTTGACTGCCTAGGCAGTAGTAGTAGAAGTTTGGGAACAGAACGTCCAGGAATTTTGTGAGTAAAATGAGTTTCCAAATGCCAGACAGGGGGTTCCCCATGGATAAAGTACATGGGTTTGTGACAGCTCTTTGGGCCAGCTCCCATCTAGATTGCTTTTCCCCTTGAAACTGGATGTGCTCTGGATGCACATAGTGTAAGTTATGACCTATTGTCCAAGTGGAAAACAAACTGTGGAGTCTTGCACTGCCTGGATACAGCTTGTCTCAGAAGCACAGGGGCAGCTGTGGCAAAGTGTTAGCTTCTTGAATTTTTATTTTAACCTCAGTAGTGTCAGAAGTTGTGCTTTTGTATCCATACCCATGTGCACAATTGTGTATGGCTGAAATACAGCTAGATTCAGAAGTTACTGTAATATGGTTGACTCACCTATGGCTGATACTCTTCCTTCTAGGATAAGGTTGTTTGGTAATCTCCGACCTAAAAATTGCTACGCTACTGTGCTTGTGAAATCAGGGGGTAAATCCATCTTCCATTAGCCTCTGGGAAGTCCCGTGCATCTGTAAATACAAAGCTCAGGCAGTCCTGGGTACGTGACAGCTTGACTTACAAATTCGGGTTAGAGTAGAAATGGGGGTAACAGATCTTTGAATCCAGAGTCATTGAATCCTGAGCCTTCCAAAGTCATGGCCCTTTGCTCTCGTGTTGTATCATTCTAATCCAGAGGAACGGTGTCTGGTTTTGAGATATTTCCTGCCCCACAGAGCGCTAGGATTCTCAGACACTGAGGCCTGGACATACAGAGGTACATGCATCCGTGTGTTTTTTCGAGCACACACACAGGTGCACGCACACAGACCCTAGACAAAATCCAGCTGCCATAAGCACAGTACATATTTATACACAAAGTCCCCCAGATGCGTCTTCTTCATCTGGCTCCCTTTCTTTGCCTGGCTAACTTCTTATCTTCGAGTCCGGTTTAAGTTCCCCTTCTTCATCGCTTCTCGGCCTTTTGGCTAAGATCAAGTGTAAGTTCCCCTTCTTCCAGAAAGTCTTTCCTAATTTCTCTTAATTTGTCTTCTGTGCATTTGCTATTTGCACCCAACATACTCTTCCCTTTTCCCATCTTAGCACTTAACGTGCTTTATTGTGATTGGATACTAATTGATGTGTAGGGTCCCCCACCAGACCATAGTTCTCTGAGTAAAGATGCCTTTGAAAGATTTTATAACCACTGTAACTTCACATTGTCTAGTATAACAGATGCTTAATAAAAATCATTGAATGGATACAAGGAATAGTCGTAGAAACCCAAACAAACCCATAAAATCATCCTAATATGTACATTCTCAAAGATGTGTGTACACAAATATGACATATGCACAAACAAGTTTATGCACTGTTACACCTTCCTCCACTCCCCGCCCCCCCCCACATCCATGTGCATAAGGCAGACACACACTCCCCCAGGCACAGAGATGCAAACATATGGATCGGGCCCACCTGGGTACTATTATACACATACCCACCAGCCACACACACACACACACACACACACGCACCTCAAGGAAGATATTTTCTTTGCACTTGTATTCACAACCTGTGCATGCAAATTGGATTTTCGGAGCATTCTAATCCTTTGTTGACATTTATTAAGACAAAACAGAGGTGGGCAGACACAGCCATTTGGCTGGGCGGATGCATCTTTGCTGCGATGTAATGTCAGAAACTGTTGATGCAGAATTAATGCTCACTTTTACGAGTTTATCTTATGTCATAGAGTTGAAAAAAACCTCGGTGTAAATATTCATCATACGGCTTAATTGGTTTGACGTACCGTAGCAACAAGCACGGCGCCAGACGCTTGCTATGGAGGCCTCCGCGTTGTTTCAAAGTCTTTATTATTATGACAGCAAAGTCTTGTTCATTAAAGTTTCACAATCCATTTTCATTAGGTTGAAGCTGAGTCTGTAAATGAACAGTTGCTCTGAAAAATCAAGCCCTCACAGTTCTCGCTGGGGAGGCAGCGCGTCTGTATTAATTATCAGGACGCTGGTGTCGATCGACGATGTTAATTGCACTGATGGCTCGTTATTTGGGGAATTGCCATGCATTTCATGCAGGGATAATAAAAATGAATTTTTAAACAAAGAGACTTAAAATAATATCGAATCTGCAGAGAATACCAACATCAAAGGCGTATCTCAAAGCTTTGAATTTTATCTTTGTGGTCCAAAATGTTAAAGAGGCGCCCGCAATGCAGTTGGTTCCAGTTTGCAGTGAAGGAAAACAAAACAAGAGTTAATTAACTGTTATTACAAACCTTTTCAACTTTAATTTGACTTTCAAATATTAGCATTTATCTATGAACTGTGCTTCTGGGTTTGACAAATTAGTTTTCACAGAACAAGTTTAATTAGGCGTCATTGTGCTTTTATGTCAGTTTTCAGAGCTCCAGACAATGAATGGATTAACTTATTAAAAGTCATCTGTTTAAAAGACTTTGTCGAATGGCAAATGGGTGGGCAAAGTTGCTTGGCTTTGCAGGGAGATGGGGAAAATGATATTGCTGGTTGGGTGTCGGGGGGGTTGTACATCAGATGAAAAGAGAATTGGCATCCCTACCAGCTGAAGCCTGCTTTCTGGGCACCTCCACCTTCTCACCCCCTCAGGAACTGCGGGATCTGCGGCCATGTACCAACACAGTGCCTAGGAAAATTGAGTCGAAGAAAGCACTATCCCTATTGCAGAGGAAGGGAATGACACAGAGTCATTACCGTAGAATTTAGGGTCTGTTCACATGGCAATCTGCAACTGATGATGCATTATATTGCGTGAGTCTCTAATTCAGAGGTCAGCAAACTTTTTCTGCAGAAGACATACGGTTTCTGTCACCACTGTGCAACTCTGCCATTGTAGTCTGAAAACAGTCATAGACAATAGGTAAACAAATGGGAATTGCTATGTTCCAGTAAAACTTCACATATAAAAACAGGAGATGGGGGCCATCCTTGGCCTGGGGTTGTTGTTGCCGACACCTGCTACCTGCTACCTGCTGTAGCTGAATGTCATGTGTTGGTCTGGCTGCACCAACCAGAATACATTCAACAAAAGGGGGTCTCCTCTCTACCAATAAGAGCATTATATTTAAAACAGCATCCCTCACCCTGTCTCACTGTCTCTTTGCCAGGCTCTATTTTCTTCTTAGCATATGTATCATGTGGTGTATTATGTATTTAATTTGTA